>NC_050189.1:11723819-11868819 GCF_008315115.2 Sander lucioperca
CCGTAGGTTTGGAGTGTAGAAAGATGACCTTTGTCTTCCCCGTCGTCCATGATGCAACTTTTACTTTTTCTGTGTCAAAATGTTAAAAAAAAAATTCCGACGTTTTGGTCGTCTTTCTCAACACTTTCTCGTAAATTTCTGCCACTTTTTTGACATTTATTTCCTACGTTTTTCAACGTTGTATTATCAATTTTTCTTTACATGCTTTAAAAAGTACTAAAACACCCACATTCAATGAAAGTAGGGAACTGATCATGTATTTAACTTGTGAAGAGCGTTGTACGGAACCATCCACGTTATTAAAATTTTTGGATTTGGTTGAAAATGTGGTTGAAAGAATCCCAAATTTCTGATGTAGAAACTTTTTAAAAAATGGGTCAGATTTGCCCTGAGGACAACAGGAAGGTTAAAACTCATACATGTGTCAGTGTCTTTCCCCTCCCTCTGATTGGAGCAATACGCTGATATTTATTTTAATTTGGGGTTTTGAAAGAGGCCTGAGGCTGTAGAGGGGAGAACCGAGTCTTTAATTAGACCGCAGAGAGAAGCTGTTTAATTAACCAAACACACCGGGAGAGTCGATCGGCTGCAGTCAGAATAATCCACACCTGCATTTTTAAAGTCGTTCAGTACAAGAGCTGAATGAAAATGAAGTGTTCGGAGCAGCTGAAGTTTAAAAAAGAAGCCGTCCGGATCAAGGGAAGTACGTTTCCTGATCAAAGTCTGTTCTCTTTAAGGCGCTGACGCACCAAGGCGATTTCCGGCCGTCGGACAGTCTGGCGAGGTCGGTCGGTGACTCGAGTCTGTTCGGTGTCGTCAGTCGGAGGAGCCGTCGGCCTTCATTTGGGCCGATTTGACTTGCTGGGTCGGAGGGCGGGCAGTCGGACTCAATGGCCAATCTGATTGGTGGAGTCAGTGTTTCCTCTATGTTGATAGCATAGTGGCGGTCCGCCATGGTAAAATTTCCAGCGCCACGGTATCCGAAGTAGGGCGGACGCACAACAGGGTTTCCGCTATGTACACCGCGCGCTACCGCTCCTTCAGCTGTTTATGAAAAGTCATAAAGTCGTAGCGCCGTCTGCTCTACTGAACTCAGGCAAACTACTCTCAAGCAAGCTCTCTCTCCCGCCAGGGTGAGCAGCGACAGGACGTCATCACTCGCAAAGTTATGGCAACCAAATAAACAACAGGGCGAGTACAGCGACGAAAGCCGCGACATGAAATCCGCACTCACGCCCGTGAAATATGACCGCTGCAGTTTATTGGGAAATAGCGTTGTGGACACTGAAGTTGATGAATTTACAGTTCATCAGACCCCAGATGAGACAAGAAGCTAACGTTAGCTAACGTTAGCCACGCTGCTGTGACGGCCCCTCTGCCTCTGACTCCCCGCTGCAGGAGACTGTGTGTATTCCTCCGACATCTTGTTGTAACGTTACAGATTTAAAACCGTTTTCCATGTTAGTGGGGGTGCATACCGCTCAAAACCAACATGAAAAACGTAGCTAGTAATGTTCACTCAGCGTTTAGTTTTGTTGTTAAACTGTGTGTAAAATGAGCGGTGACGTTAAGTCCCCCTACGGTACCGTCTATTTCCTGGATGGTTTCAAGGCAACGGTCTGTAGCTTACATTAGCAGATGAGCCCGTACAGGGTTTCCCGCAGCACTTTGTAGTTCGGGCGGCCGCCTAAGCTGGGGAACCCTACCGCCTTAACACTAGAACGGCCATGACGGTTATTTTGACCGTTTTGAAATTTATATGTGTAATAACTTTGCTGAATAAAAAAATACAATCCTGCTGCTGCCTGACTTTTCCTAAAATAGTCTGTATTTTAATTTAAAATTGTTTTTATATACATTACACAAAAGGCAAAGAAAATACAATCACTTTTACCTATTTCGGCCATACACGGTCATATTGACCGCTCGGATTTTTGCGGTATTTTTAATTTTTCGCGCGGTTAAAGATGCATCTTGGTTGCGTAGTAACTACCATAGTCTCTGTCAGAGAAATGTAACTAGCGGTCTCGAGTAACAAGTGTGGGCATCACCGATGGGCCGAAGGCAAAGCCAGAGTCGGTAACGTAGGCTACTACGGCGTGGAGGCACTCTGTTCTGAATCAGAAGGCAAACACCGGGCGCTCGCTCTGTGAAAGGCGCCGTACACGTAGATGGCCGGTGGCTGTCTACATGTTCATATAACTTTATACATCCTCGAACTGGCTGGAATCGTTGCACACATCCTCTCCAAGGAGTGCACCAACAGTAAAATTGTCCGGAGGTAGTTCATGCAGCAACTGGCAGAGGAGCTGAGAGCGGAGTTTATGGAGGAAAAGAGGGCAGCGGCGCACGGTCCGAGCAGCAGCGCGCCAAAACGGAGGCAGTGCCAGGTTAGGTTATAGCTAAATGTTCAAATAAGATACTTATAATTGTTATTTATGAGTTAAGTTGAATGAATTTCCACACCATATTTTTCAGGATATGAATGTATGAAATAATTACGGTTTACTATGCCATGATATGAATAATTGAAAGACGTATTACTACTCAAATGTATAATTAAACTCGTAAAAATTTACATTTCGGTGTTATTACGTTTTTCTAAAGATATCCTAACACAATACATAATACAATATCGCAATTAGGTATTTATCATGAGAGATTATAGAGTTTGGAATCTGGCGGTCAAAATGACCGCTCACGGCAGTTCTAGTAGTTATGGAATTCCGGCACTTCTAGTGTTAACTAGGTCGTCAAAAAAAAAAAATCCGCTGCACAAAAGGCCGTCAAGTGCATCTTGGACGGTTCACACCGCGAGCGGGCATGCGCGCCACACGGCCGAAATGAGGGAAAGAAAAAGAGACGTGGTCCGTCGCTGTCTGGAGGATAACTAGCTAGTTGATATCGCGCGCGTGTGTCCGTGAGAACAATCGCCATTTCACCGTCGCGTGTGCGTCCTGTTTTTATTTCACGCGTACTATCTGCTGGAGTGTGTGAAGTAGGGATGGGCGATACCACACTTTTAGGATTCGATACGATACCGATACTTTTTCTTGCATTTTCATCGATATCGTTAATTTCTTATTGCCAATTTTTGTCAGTAAAAATATTATTACATTTAAGACAAATCACAAGACAAATACAGACCATTTATACAAAATGTATTATGGTCAATACATAATAAAATTAAAAGTAAAATAAATAACATAAATATGAATGAAATAAATTAAATATGAACAAAAACATACACATTTTCAGGCCCTTGGCTGTGTCGCTGTCGGCTGTGTCGCACGTTGACGCTCATTCGCTCGTCTCCTGTCACGTGACGCGGGCCAGCTCAATACGCCGCCAGGTACAGGGGTGTCCCGGCACATAGTCATTTAAGTAAGTAATCTAAAACAGCTGAAAGTAATGCATACACCCCCAATTATTATTTTTTAGTTTATATCGATATTTTTTTAAGGAAATCGATGCCAAATGAGTAGCGTGAGTATATCGATCTATCGATACCACAGGATCGATACGCCCATCCCTAGTGTGAAGCTGTGGGCTGAGCTCTGTTATCTCAGCGCTGTTAGTTTTGGAGAAGAGTTGTGGTGCAAAGTGGAAGAGAGCGTGTCACGGAGGATAATGGGAGCAATGCCAGTGACACTGTCACAGCACATTTTTTGAAAATAGTTTAATGAGCTTAAAATTGCACATTGCAAAGTGTTATTTTGAAAAGCTGGTTATTAATTATTTATTATTTAAATTTGATATTTAGTGTAGTGTGTACTAGAGCTGTAAGTACATTTTGATTGACAGATTTTTAAAAGCCCGAACCCGTTTACGAACCCGACTGTACAAAAGGCCGTCTATCAGCAGTGATTAGAGGGCATGTCGGAAAACAGCGCGGACACGTTCTTCACGCCGCGAGCGGGCACACGCACCACTCGGCGGAAAAGGGAGAGAAAGGGAAAAAAAGAGACTGCGCCGCACGCACACAGCTCTTTTGTCTTCCGTCAAGAATGAGTAATTTATACATTTTTTAACATAATTTATTCATGACTAACGGAGGCTATAGGCCACATGGAAGTTGGAACAAAGAAATAAAATAAGCCCTCCAGAAGCCAGCCTCTGTTTCACCTCCTTAGCATCCATTTTCACGCTAATCTAAACGCTTCACCGGACCGCACGTTTACTGCGCAACTCGGAGCGCAAGCCCGAGTCCGGCCAGAGCCCGTGTAACATCATAGAAATGAAGACCGAACCCGTCGGGTCCCGTCGGGTTCGGGCAAAGATCTTCAGCTCTAGTGTGTACTACACTAACACTGATGTACTACCCCCCCCCCGGTCAGATGGCAAACCTACCACCTTAACTAACACATTTTCTGCGGGAAACCCTGCCGTACTCTGACGTCCAACACCACCGCCATCGCTGAAAACAATTCTAGAGGAAACACTGGGAGTGCTAACCCTGAAATGACGAGCAGGATGAGCCTGACGAACAGCCTCTCAAAATCTGACGAAAATCTGTTAAACTGACCTTTTGTCGATCTGGAATGAAGATTCAGCAACTGCACGGCCTATTTCTCGCTTAAAATGTTTTCAGAAACACGTTTCGGTGAACTATTTTAGTACAATATGAGATCGTATCCCGAAGGAATCCGCCATTATGCTCGGTTTTAAAATCCGGAAGCAGCCAGACCCACGTGACTCGTTCGTCCAATCAGCTGCCGGTTTTACATTTTTGGGCGACAATACATATTAGCGCCACCTGCTGTTATGGAGACGTATTACGCCTCGCGTACGCGCGGAACGTACGCTCAAGTCGGCGCCGCTTCGGTGTGTTCTGAGGCACTTTTTGGACTAACTCGGGGAGGCTGTCAGTCCGACTGACTTATCTGCCGAGGGTCGACCGTTGGTGTGAGATTTGAAAAATAAAAAGCAATCCAACAGCACATTATACAATGTAAACAAAGACGTTTTCTTGTGGCGGCCTTTATAAAATGAGCAGTAGTGAAAGTTATTATAGTCTATCATGTTATGATTGGGAGTGACTGGAGACTATGCTCTTGTTCTCCGTTTTTTGGTGAATTTCTGTAGCAGAAACAGCGCCACCTATAGGCCTGGAACATGAAGTAGCACGTTGAGTCTTTTACAAATGGATCCGTTTGGACGCACATTTCTTTTTACACGGTTCCAGGGAAGACGGGGGGGGAAAAAAGATCGTTTTGGTACGTGTGGACGTGGCCTTAGTGTCCGATAGTCCCGGGAACGAGAAGGGAATCAATGAAGCGGAACAAACATGTTTCAGAAAATGTCAAAAATGGGTTTTTTTAAACGTCAAAAAACGGCACCAAAAACATCGACATAAGCGCCAAAACCAGCGCCAAGAACAGCCTGTGTCTGTGCCTTTTGCGATGTGTTTAGTGGCCAGTCAATCATCCAGTCAAAGCCCTGTGTGAGAAGCTTCTGGATATAGATAGGAATGAAAGTGGAAAGTTTGGCGTACGTAAGTGCTCCACTTTTTGTTTCTGGAGCCAAAACGGATCAAATTCTAAACGATAAAGGACTTATCAGCGCTGTGGACTTTACAGACGGACGGGGCTGAATATCTGAAGAATGTTCCTTAAAGTGGAAGAGTGTGACTGCTGAGCGTCAGCATGACTCAGGCTTTACTCTGCCGCTGATAAACAGAGCGGAGCGAGGGAATAAAGAGGAGAGAGAGAGAGAGAGAGAGCACGGGTCAGTTCCCTCTTTTTAAAGATTAATGTCATACCCTCTCTGCATCGAGGTCACGTCTCTGCAGAACTGATCCCCTGATGTTAAACCGGCATCGATACGGGAGAACAACTCTCTATTGTTGATGAAAATGTTTGTTAGAGAGGGAGACAGGTTAGAGAAGGAGACAGGGGAGAGACAGACAGGGAGACAGGTTAGAGAGGGAGACAGACAGGTTAGAGAAGGAGACAGACAGGGAGACCGGTTAGAGAGGGAGACGGGAGACACTGACAGGGAGACAGGTGAGAGAGAGAGACATGGGAGAGACAGACAGGGAGACAGGTGAGAGAGGGAGACAGGTTAGAGAGAGAGACATGGGAGAGACAGACAGGGAGACAGGTTAGAGAGGGAGACAGACAGGGAGACAGGTTAGAGAAGGAGACAGGTTAGAGAGGGAGACCGGTTAAAGAAGGAGACAGGGGAGACACAGACAGGGAAACAGGTTAGAGAGGGAGACAGGGGAGAGACAGACAGGGAGACAGGTTAGAGAGGGAGACAGACAGGGAGACAGGTTAGAGAGGGAGACAAGGGAGAGAGGGAGACAGACAGGTTAGAGAGGGAGACAGGGGAGAGACAGACAGGGAGACAGGTTAGAGAGGGAGATAGGTTAGAGAGGGAGACAGGTTAGAGAGGGAGACAGGGGAGAGACAGACAGGGAGACAGGTAAGAGAAGGAGACAGGTTAGAGAGGGAGACGGGAGAGACTGACAGGGGAGAGAGGGAGACAGACAGGTTAGAGAGGGAGACAGGAGAGAGGGAGACAGACAGGTTAGAGAGGGAGACAGGTTAGAGAGGGAGACAGACAGGGAGACAGGTTAGAGAAGGAGACATGGGAGAGACAGACAGGGAGACAGGTTAGAGAAGGAGACATGGGAGAGACAGACAGGGAGACAGGTTAGAGAGGGAGACAGACAGGGAGACAGGTTAGAGAAGGAGACATGGGAGAGACAGGGGAGAGACAGACAGGTAAGACAGGGAGACAGGTTAGAGAGGGAGACAGGTTTGCCGTCTTTCATGATGACGCTGCAGTTTGAAGTTCATGATAAATGAGTTTTTTGGTCTGAAGGAGCTACAGCCACAGAGAAGCAGGACAGTCCATCTGGGCTTCAGTTATTTGGGTCAAAATCACCATAAAGTTCCTCTGAGACATTCAGAGGAACCAACATTCACCAGCGCCTTAACTTAACTACTTTAATGTAGTTAGCTGTGTAAATATCTAATGTTTCCAAAAGAAAATATGAATAAATTATACAAATATAACTTTTCATCCATCCACATGATGTTCACTACACTTTCAAACGAGGCCACGCCCCTTTAGATAACAGGAAGTGTGGGCGGTTTCATACCATTGGTGCAGCGGGTAATAATCTTTACTTAAAGCTATAGTGCGTAGTTTCTGTCGGCCCCACGAGGAATTCTAAGTAATGACAACAACAACTGTCGGGGTGTCCGCATGATACAAGCCTTCCGTGATCTAGAACTAATATTTTAGAAAAAAAAATCGTAATATTTTAGGGAAAATGTCGTAATATTTTTTTGGAAAAAAAAGTCGTAATTTAAGAAAAAAGTCGTAATATTTTAGGAAAAAAAGTCGTAATATTTTAGGAAAAAGTCTTAATATTTTAGGGGGAAAAGTCTTAATATTTTAGGGGGAAAAGTCGTAATATTTTAAGAAAAAGTCGTAATATTTTAAGAAAAAGTCGTAATATTTTAAGAAAAAAGTCTTAATATTTTAGGGAAAAAAGTCTTAATATTTTAGGAAAAAAAAGTCTTAATATTTTAGGGAAAGAAGTCTTAATATTTTAGGAAAACAAGTCGTAATATTTTTTGAAAAAAAGTCGTAATATTTTAGAAAAAAAAGTCGTAATATTTAAGAAAAAAGTCGTAATATTTTAAGAAAAAAAGTCGTAATATTTTAAGAAAAAGTTGTAATATTTCAAGAAAAAAAGTAATATTTTAAGAAAAAATTATATTTTAGGAAAATAAGTCGTAATGTAACCACACACAGTTGCTAGTAGCCAAGGAGGACATGGAGGATTAAAAAAACATGGACTCTTCAGAAGAGGTGATTATCTTCGCTCAAAAGTCGCTGTACGCCACAATAAGAAATACAGAGAGAGTTGTGTGGAGCTGATAGTCTTCATTAGCTTTGTAGCAACTCATTTGGCAACGGCTTGAATGTAACGGACGTTCATTAATATCAAAAAGTTACACACTTTTAGATATGTTGAAGGTGACAATGTTCAGTACACTGTGTGCCAAAAACATCAACCTTGGCGGAGGTAACAACGGACACTGTTGATTTGAATGATTACTTGCAGTTGCAGTTTGTTTTGGGATTAGATTACGCAGATACGAACGTGGCCGTGTACCGTGCAGGTTGGGGTCTGTGTCTTAAGTCGAAGTCTTTTTTTAAAGATTAATCTTTTGGGCATTTTAGGCCCTTATTTAGACAGGACAGCTGAAGACCTTAAAGGGGAGAGAGAGAGGCGGAACGACATGCAGCAAAGGGCTGCAGGGCGGAGTCAACCCCGCGGCCTCTGCGTCGAGGAGTGAACCTCTATATATGGGCGCGCGCTCTACCAACTGTGCTGCCCCGGCGCCCCTTACCTGAAAGTCTTGACTGAAACTCCGACAGCAGCAAAGCAAATTCACAGGTTCAACTTTCGTGACGTATTGAAAGCAAAGTGATTAAAGTCATAAAATGAAGCCAACATGCTGGTAGAGCGAGACACTTTGAGTGAGTGAGTGAGTACTTCTTCTTCTTTGGAGAAGAATAAAAGTCATATTTTTTGGCAGGAAACTTCCAAAAAAGTGAAAAAAGGTCCTCCACAGATCTCGAGGCCGGCTCAGTGGAAAGATAACTGTCTTCATAACATCATGGCAGGGTGTCACAGCTGCCTCGGGTGCCTCGACGCCCTGCAGAGGACGCCCCGCTCTGCTAGTGATTACTGTCTGCCTCGGTTTCATCACGCCACACGTGTCGAGGCTGCTGATTGGTCGATGTTGAGTGTTTTTCCAAAACGGCTGGATACTACTGAACTAATACTGAACTCAATTTATTTCTCTTCTTTCAGGGCCGAGATGAAGGCTCACTAGATCAAACACAAACGCAGGAGTTCAACAGAAAGGGTTGCCCGATGGCCTGGGGGCCCGATGGCCTAGGAGCCCGATGGCCCGAGGGCAACTAACTCCGTTGTTACGGTTTGAAGTCTTTAAGAAAGGCTTCACGTGTCTTTAACGCTGCTTCAATCACAGACGCCTCTTCGGTGTCTAAAAAAATGATTACCAACCGGCAAAAGAAAGGCAATAAAAGTAAAAAAAAAAAATACAGTGGTGCTCATAAGTTTATGAACCCATGCTAAAGTTGACTAAAAAGAGGAATAAAAAAAAAATCATCTTTTGGTAATTGGTCCTAATGAATAAAATCCAACCTTTAAAACCCATGTTGCAGGGTTTATTTTCTAATGAATTTGCGCAATTTGCTTGTTGGTAATGAACATTTAAG
The DNA here is from genome assembly GCF_008315115.2 of Sander lucioperca. Classification (NCBI taxonomy): domain Eukaryota; kingdom Metazoa; phylum Chordata; class Actinopteri; order Perciformes; family Percidae; genus Sander; species Sander lucioperca. The sequence continues at coordinate 11,733,090 of NC_050189.1, forward strand.
CTGTTACCCAACAACATCAAATACAATGGATATCACAAAACGGAATAAAATATGAATATGAAAAAGTAGTACTATTTTACAACGGTTTGCAATGATTCTCTTTTCCCCCACAATGCATTGCATTACGTCACGTTGGGGAGACGACAGACGAAAGCCCCGTCTCTGTTATCTGTCTATGGTCTCGGTCTGTGCCGCTGGTCTCTGTTATCTGTCTATGGTCTCGGTCTGTGCCGCTGGTCTCTGTTATCTGTCTATGGTCTCGGTCTGTGCCGCTGGTCTCTGTTATCTGTCTATGGTCTCGGTCTGTGCCGCTGGTCTCTGTTATCTGTCTATGGTCTCGGTCTGTGCCGCTGGTCTCTGTTCACTGTCTATGGTCTCGGTCTGTGCCGCTGGTCTCTGTTCACTGTCTATGGTCTCGGTCTGTGCCACTGGTGTTGCAAAATATGGCTTTTGGTCTCGACCGAGTCCATGTGTCTTTATTATGTGTATAATAATATTGGAGGGAAAGTGAAACACGGCTTGGACGGGGATGCTGTTCGGCTTTTCACAAGTTTAGACAGCTAGCTACGCCGACGTTGATAACGTTAGCCTAGACTGCTAGCTAGGTAAATATTAGACTGCCTTCGGAGTTTCCTATATCTGCATCCACGTTGTCAACATAAGACATGTTGCGTTAGTGCTCCTTTTGTACCATAATTTTATTGAATGAAATGTTAAGCTTCGCTCCTACGAGATAGGTGGGTTTTTGTTAGCTACATACAAAGCTAACTGGCTATAGTTAGCCTGTATGTATGCTAGCGGATTTAACTAACGTTGCGTAACCAGCCAGCAACTTTGGCAATCGGCAGTAGTTTCGGTGAGCTAACCACGACAGTCGCTCACAATCAACCTCTGCTGCTAAAAGCAGTCGACCTGCAGTGATGTTTGAAATAGAGATGCTTGTGGATGTGTTAGCTGTCGTGGTTAGCTCGCCGGAACTACTGCCGAAGCTGCTGGCTGGCTACGCAACGTTAGCTAATTCCGCTAGCACAGGCTAACTATAGCCAGTTAGCTTTGTGTGTAACGTAACAAAAACCCACCCATCTCGTTGAGGCACGTCTCCCCAACGTGACGTCATCACCGAATTGCGTTAAAAAACCCAATAATACCAAAAACGACAAAAACTGGCCTTTAACACTATTTGGAGACATTTTTAACAATGATATACATATGTTGAGTACTTTATGTACCCATTAATCAACAGTGGTGGTTAACCTGCAACATGGGCTTTAAGGACACCAATTTTCAGACTTTTGACAATTTTGTGAATGAATAATGTATCGTAAATAAATAAATGTTTTTCCTTAAAATACAGGGGGCATAAGTCAGTACACCCGTATGTTAAATTCCCATAGAGGCAGGCAGACTTTTATTTTTAAAGACCAGTTATTTCATGGATCCAGGATACTATGCATCCTGATCCTGTGTGTGTGTGTGTGTCTGTGGATTTATTTCTGCCTGTGTGTGTGTGTGTGTGGGGGGGGGGGTTATTTCTGCCTGTGTGTGTGTGTGTGTGGGGGGGGGGGTTATTTCTGCCTGTGTGTGTGTGTTTGTCTAAATAATGAGGCAGATAAAGAACGTCTATCTAGGGATTGAATAAGAAGCTGTTTTGTTGCACTGAGACTTTTGGGAGATGTGTTGTGTGTCTGATTTGAGGTGTGTGTGTGTGTGTGTGTGTGTGTGTGTGTGTCAGCTTGAGGAACAAAACAGATTTAATTTCAATTTCATTTATTAGTGTTGAACCATACCAGAAGTTATCTCAGGACACTTTTACAGATAGAGTCAGATATTATTACTATACTATATAGACTATTTCAAGGCTTGAGTACTTTCGGTTAACTGCCATACGGCGGCGAGAAGTTAAAAATGCATTCCGCCACAGGCCTACGCTCTGATGACGCCTTATGGTGTTTGTGTCCGTTGTCGGCGTCATTTCCCCGCTTCCCATTCATTTCTGTGGGAGCAGCCGTGCAATGCATTCTGGGAGCGTCACAGGGACTTTGGAGATTCGGGGTGTCGAGTCGGCCGCTCCTCATTTGCATAAAGTTGAATCCAGCCAACTTTATGCAAATGAGGAGCGGCCGGCTCGGCTCAATGCCTCTCATAAGGTGACGGAAATCTTTTAAACTGACCGTTGTCGATCCGAAATGAAGACAGATTCAGCGACTACACGGCCTAATTCTTGCTTAAAATGTTTTCAGAAGGGGTGGCCTCTAGCTCACCCAGTGAGAGCGTGCTCCCCACGTAAGCTGAGTCCTTTGCAGCGGCGTGGGTTTGAATCCGGCCTGCAGCCCTTTGCTGCGTGTCGTCCCCCATCTCTCCCGCCTTTCCTGTCTATCCACTGTCACTCTGAAATAAAGGAAAAGCCCCAAAAAATAATCTTTAAAAAAAAAAATGTTTTCAGAAACACATTTTCAGTGAAAATCATTTTGGCGTACATTAATGTTAAAATGTATACAGGTTGGCAGGACGGTCTGAAATGTTTTGCACGGTTTTTCGCTGTATGTTTTGTTGGTAAATGTGAGATGTTCGAGTCACACACACGTCTCGTCTTCATATTAGAAACTAGGAAATTAATTTTACCCGTTCTCACTCCCGCTTGGTCAGTGGCTGCACGTGGGACTGCTGGGATTGTGTGAGTAATGAAAATGTGATAGATTGGCTGTCAATCAATGTCTTCCAGTGATGCGGGCCCCTGATTGGACCAGGCCCGTAAGCAACCGCGTACCCTGCTTACCGATAGTTAGGTGTCTGAATCACTCAATTCTCATTGGCTACCTGCCAACGTGGCAGGTAGATTGACAGTTTCATCCGCCAATCACAAAAGTTACACGCATTTGGCGGATGGGCGGGTGCCAATTTCATGCCCTGATCACAAGTCAGTCAGAAGAATAGTTATAGTACGTTAAACAACGCGTACATGGACATGTAAACAATGCGTACATGGACATGTACCCTAAGCCTGTCAGAAGAATAGAGTTATAGTACGTTAAACAACGCATACATGGACATGTATCATAAGCCAGTCAGAAGAATAGAGTTATAGTACGTTAAACAACACGTACATGGACATGTATCACAAGCCTGCCAGAAGAATAGAGTTATAGTACGTTAAACAACGTGTACATGGACATGTGTCATAAGCCAGTCAGAAGAATAGAGTTATAGTATGTTAAACAACGTGTACATGGACATGTATCATAAGACAGAAGAATAGAGTTATAGTACGTTAAACAACGCGTACATGGACATGTATCATAAGCCAGTCAGAAGAATAGAGTTATAGTACGTTAAACAACGTGTACATGGACATGTATCATAAGCCAGTCAGAAGAATAGAGTTATAGTACGTTAAACAACGCGTACATGGACATGTACCATAACGTTAAAAGAAAACTTGTTGTCGTACCTCGTCAACCACATTCTTGCGATACATAAACATATTAAAGTGTGCTCGGTTCTGCATTTCTGCTGCTTTCGGTAGCGCTGCGATCCCTATCCGTGAAAATAACGCGTATATGGACACCCAGTGTAAGAGCCACTTAGTGCCCTTGGTATAAATAGGAAGCAATCTTTGGTTCCTTGGGTGCAACCCTGAAGCACATACAGTTTTTGACCACACACACGAACACACGCACACCAACACCACAACACTACACAGGCATACATACAAGCAGTGATTTGTCTGGAAACCCAACTAAGCTCTAGGGTTGCACAATATTGACAAAATGTGATATTGCGATATCGATATTAATTTAGATATTTTTAAACGTGAAATTACAAAAGTTATGGGAAAACGCATCAAAATAGATTCATTACAAATTAAACAAGTTTTCTTACAACACAAGGTTTATTTCAACTGACGGTCATATTGGACTGGTCCAACATGAATACATAAATAAGGACCATGTCTCCAGAACAGGACATGTTTTACTGGTTGTGCTGTATAAAATATAATGAATAAAGAGAACAAGACACAACTTTTCTGTCTCTTTGATTCGTTCCGTTTTGTTGTCTCTATTTCTTCACTTACACTGTTACTCTCTCGAAATATGCACACACGTGGTACGCTCCATAGGGTTTGTCACGTAGTTGACCCGTGTGCTGACGTGCACTAATGTGCAAGTGGCACGGTATCCAAAGTAACTGGCCAATGAAACATGATCATTACAGCATTTCAAGCGGACTCTAAGTCAAACACAACTAAGCCACACAGCCAACGGACGGGACGCAGCGCTCCACAAAATAAACAAAATATTGCATACTTATTGCGACACTTTTCGATATATTGCACAACGTGATATTGCGATAATGATATTGAGTCAATATATCTTGCACCCCTACTAAGATCTCATGGAAATAAATGGAACCAAAGGTTTTAACTGCAAATATGACTTGGACTTTCATTGATCAAAAAGGTAAACATTGCGTCCCGTGGTACAGCACCTCACCCCCCCCTAAGCTTGGGCTTAGCCTCCACACCCACCATAAGTAGTTCCTTCAGTCCGGTGGGTCTATATTTTGGGGGAGTAGAAGACTCTGTGAGGCTGAAACCTTCGAACACTCCACCTTTAGTGGAGTTCTCTCTCTCCCCCCTCACTGTTTACCTCTTTGTTTATCGGGGATAAGGTGACCAAACTCCGTTGGACAGTTTGTCTCCCGGGAGCCGCCCACAGCTGCCCGATCCGATTTATCAGACTGTCAGGGGGGCACCTTCGCTGAGAGCTCGAGGAGGTTGTTTCTTGAATTTTAAAATTCTTCCCAGAGAAAGAGAGAACTTCTCAGACCCTCCTGCTGAACTTAAATGCAAAAAAAAACTACTTTAATAATAGTAAAAAACAAAAAAACAAGCTTCGCGCCCGATGGCCTGGGGCAAAGTACATCTAACAACCCTCGTATCATAAATTATGTTATTATATTAATTCTCCTGTGGACCTCGGGTCAAATTAGACCCATTTTCAAAAACCTTCTATAACAGAAATTTGGGTTTTCTTTCAACCAAGTTGTTAAAAAATAATAACATGGATATACACATAATACAACTCTCTTCACAGGTAAAATATATGATCAGTTCACTACTTTAATTGAATTTGGGTTTTTTTTATTCAATTTCATAGTATTTAAAAAAAATAAAAAAAAACTGATGACAAGTGACAAAAATGTCTGAAAAAGATTCAAAAACGTGGGGGGATAAAACCAACAAAAACGCCAAAAAGCGCAGAAAAAATCCACTAAAAACTTTGGAAATAATGACAAAAACGTCTCGAAAAGCTTCAAAAACATCGAAATCAGTGACAAAAGCATCAGGAAAAGTGTCGTAAAAGACGACCAAAAAATTTACAAAATTTACAAAAATTTGTATTTTAAATTTTGACCCAGAAAAACCGAAAGTTTCCTGTATATTCCATATAGTATATCCTTCTCTTGCCCGTCAGAGACGCTGGACGCTATATGCTAGACACTGGACGCTATACGCTAGACGCTATACGCTAGACGCTGGACGCTAGACGCTGGACACTAGATGCTGGACGCTGGATGCTATACGCTAGACACTGGACGCTAGACGCTGGACACTAGATGCTAGACGCTGGATGCTATACATTAGACGCTAGACACTGGACGCTGGACACTAGATGCTATACACTGGACGCTGGACACTAGATGCTAGACACTGGACGCTAGACGCTGGACACTAGATGCTGGACGCTAGACACTGGACGCTGGACACTAGATGCTAGACACTGGACGCTAGACGCTGGACACTAGATGCTGGACACTGGACGCTATACGCTAGACACTGGACGCTGGACACTAGATGCTAGACACTGGACGCTAGACACTAGATGCTAGACGCTAGACGCTGGACACTAGATGCTAGACACTGGACGCTAGACGCTGGACACTAGATGCTGGACACTGGACGCTATACACTGGACGCTGGACACTAGATGCTAGACACTGGACGCTAGACGCTGGACACTAGATGCTAGACACTGGACGCTAGACGCTGGACACTAGATGCTGGACACTGGACGCTATACGCTAGACACTGGACGCTGGACACTAGATGCTAGACACTGGACGCTAGACGCTGGACGCCAGACACTAGACGCTAGACACTGGACACTAGATGCTAGACACTGGACGCTAGACACTGGACACTAGATGCTAGACACTAGACACTGGACGCTTTATGCTATACGCCAGACACTAGATACTAGACACTGGACGGTTGATGCTATACGCCAGACACTAGACGCTAGACGTTTTCGGGAAAAAAAATTACACTTTTGAGGCTTTTGACGGTTTCAGTGTTTTTGACGTGATATTTTTTTTTACATTTTTATATTTTTGTCTTTTACATTTGACGTTTTTTTCGACTTTTTTTCCCCAATTTTCTTTTAAATGTTTTTTCATGCTTTAATTTTTTATTTATTTTATTCTTCCCAAAGTTTGAAATTCTTTTCAAATGTTTTTTTTCCTCCTATTTCCAAGGCTTTTTAAAACTTTTTTTTTTTTTTTTACGTTTATGGACGTCTTTTTCTTTATATATATTTTTTTTTTCTTGAGGAAGGATGCCTAACCCCCCCGCCCCCCCGCCCGCCAAGACACTGCACACCCACTCCTGCGTATGTCGAGTGTCCCTGAAAATGCTATCAAATGTTTTCCAAACTGAACATCAATCTCACGGGAATGTTGTTTAGCTTTCACATCGATACGGCGAGCCACATACCTGCTGAAATAGATCGGCTTTGTGTACTCTACACTCCCTGTCATGGTCTTATCTCGTCACGTAATGTAAATATCCATAAAAATGAGATTGTGTCCTTCCGCCACCCACTCAAGTGTCAGTTTACATCCACGTCTGTCCAGAATCTTAAAATATTTGCAGTGAAAACTTTTACGATTTAATTACCCGTTTACATGTGAAAATATGCTGGCTCTATACACCCTAAAAGTAGTGATTATTTACATGGAGTCTGGTGGGTTTGGTGACGGTGTTACAGTACGTTAAAGGGTAACATTTTCTGTCTGGACCCTATTTTCCCATGTTTTTGTGTCGAAGTGACTGATGAGAACAACAATCTTTGACATTGCAGATGTTCACTTCATCACTTTGGCGTCCACTAAAAGTTCTGACCAGGGCCGTAGCACAAAATTCTGGGCCCTGTACAAAGGCATTTTCTATGGGCCCTTCACCGCATCCACAGCTATTCATTCTAGCATCTTTTTGGGCCCTCCTCACACGAGGGCCCTGGGTACTCAGTCCCCTTTCCCCCCCAGTCCGACGCCCTTACCGCTGACATGCTCAGATTATTAGTCTAAAGCGTGTTTTATGGTTCTGCGGAAGCTCCATGCAGAGCTTTCGCCGTAGCCTATGTAAGTGGCCTGATGTTTATACTTGTGCGCTGGTGTGTGTGTGTGTTAGAGCGAGGGAGAAGTGAGAGTGGCAATTATCTTCAGAGCGAGTAGTGACTCTAGAGTCGTAGTGAGAGAAACAAAGTGTCTCCTCTGTTCTTTCTGACCACGGTGGGAAATCTGTAGCAGGAGAAGTTAACCCTCTCCTTGATTTCATGATGTTAATGGAGAAGGAGAACCAGGAAATGAGTCGGGGGGGGGATGCAACGCTACCAAGCCACGGCCGCTGCGGCGTGTAGTTAAATTTTTCGAGAGGTGCACATCAGGCTACTGCGAAGGGTCCGGTCTAGACGCAGGGTCCGGTCTAGATGCAGAGGGGTCTGCGGGGGTATGCCATCGATTCTACGCACGCGCAGAACGTTCGCTCCGAGCCGACTGATCAGTCCGACTGACTTTTCTGCTGACGGTCGGCCGTCGGGTTGGTGTGTCAGGGGCTTTACGATGATAAAATAACCATTTTTTTAAATGGAGTCTGGTGCTTTTTTATTTATTTCTTTTTTTGTGGGTGAAAGTCTTGTGCTTTCCCCGTGAAACGAACTCCGCTCCGTGGCTTAAAAGCGCTGTGTTTTATGACCCGCAAAAAAAATAATAATGTTTTGAAAATGAAAGAGGGAAAACTTGATATTAAAGGGTTAATGTTGCGTTAAAAATCGCTCATGGGGGACACATGATGTATATTGAGGAGAAAGAGCCGAGTTTTCTCTCTCTGTGTTTCCAGTAGAATCGGCTACAGGTAATGGATTGTGACAGTCTCCGTGATGACTGGCAGTAAATCCTCCGTAACACACAGCAGCAGCAAAGACACACCATCCTGAACTGAAACGCCGCAGGGGGTCTGGCAGATCCCAGAGGGGGGCTCAGGAGATCCGTGGGCTCAGAGAGATTATAGAGGCAGTTATTAAAGGCCGTTTTCTCAAAATGAGTTTTTTCTCACACGCCGAGTGAAGACTCTCCACTTTTGTAGCACCTACATACACCAAAATTTGTAGTCGTATTCCTACCTGTATTTAGAAGGTTTTGACAGAGGGATTTGTTTAATATGTCATTCTTGGCCTGATTTATATGACATTTAATGCTTAAAAATAGGGCTTTTTTTGGGCTATTGGCAGTATTTTCTGATTTACTGGGTAACAAAATAAGCAGTATACCCACTAAGAAAGCTCCAGGATTTCCATATACCCACTTATAAATGCTCAATGACATGCAACAACATACTTTTTTATTATATTTTTGATATATTTTAAATTGTCATCTGTGTTTTTCTTCTTCACATAGGCTAAATAAAGGTATGTCCACCGTAAATTGGTGCATGAAATGTATCCGAATACAGGAAATGAAGTCGTTGATGCTCAAAAGTTCCTTGGGGGAGGACACCCAGACCCCCCATTATACAAAAACTATCTTTGACCATAAAGCCAATCTCTGGTTTATCAGTGAAGTGTCTGAACTACACTGCAGGCTGGATTCTCTCCTCACAGAGTGACGGCTAATTCATTATGAACGAGTCCAGTGCGGGTTGAATGCACATCAGCAGGTCATCGGCGTTACCCGGTGTTAGTGTATATACTATGTAATGTCTGTATCGACTTGTGCTGGTCGCACAGCCACGATGGTCCGTGCATTGTCGTAGACACACGCAGCCTCTTTTCTGGAAATCCTTCCGTGCGACCGACACAAGTCCACAGCGGTCCGCTGCGTGTATGTATGAGGCCATTACCACCGCATCCATCTGTGAGGTTGTCAGCTTTGTGTCTGCCTGGCTTAGAGCGCCGTCCAGCAAAAAGCCGCGAAGCTTAAAACGCTCTCAAAGGTTAGCTTTGGCTGCTTCTTGCTTGCCGTGATTACTCTGCTACCAGCCTCTGTCACGTCCCGTGTGGAGCTTGTGAGCGCGCAGCTGAGAAGGCAGAGTCGCTGTCAGATCTGTCCCTGGGAAAAGTAACGTGCCGAATTGAAAAAGGAGCTACGTGAGGTTTACTCCTCGACGCAGCGGCCGCGGGTTCGACTCGGACCTGTCGCCCTTTGCTGCCTGTCATTCCCCTCTCTCTCCCCTTTCATGTTTTCATCTGTCCTGTGGAAATAAAGGCCTAAAAATGCCCCAAAAAATAATCTTTAAAAAATAAAAAAAAATTAAAGGAACTAAATTTCGTTACCAAATTTTCAGTAGTAGCGCGTTACACTACTTATTACCCGAAAAAGTAGTTATGTTACTGTAACGCGTTACACCCAACGCTTGTATTCTCACATGTAAATCTGTAAACTGTGTTAATTTCAACCAAAACTAGAGTTGTGATGGTTGGGACAAGTGGAAAGATGACCCAAGATGGCTTTTCATAGTTGTATTTTGTTTTTGTCGACTTTGAATGAAGTGTATTTTACAATGCTAAAATTACTGTTTATTTACATGGAGTCTGGTGGCGTTAGCGAACGCAATTTCACGGATGTTTTTGTGTTTAAAAAAAGGATCTTACTCTTTAACAGAAAGGTCGACCTCCTTAGAAATCCTTTCCATAATGTTGTCAGACACTTAGAATATTAATCTGAGCCTGTCAGCGGCACTGTCTTGTGCCTTTTTTTTCCAGTGTGCAAAATGTTCTTTTGTGCCGAATCAATTGTTGGCTTAGCTGCGGTGAGACGGCACAAAAACAGACACCTGAGCTCGGGTGGGAATAACACTTCAAAATCTCAAACTCGGCCGTAGAGAGATGAGGTGAGTCGAGGACAGTCCCAGGGACACATTCAGAGGCCACTCAGGTGATTCTCAGCGAGAGCTCGAGGCGGACTCTTGAGACGGCTGGGTGAATCCGCAGCCGTAAACACACCGAGAGCTGTGTGGCACTTTGACTTATTTTTTGGCAAATGGAGTGGAAACTCCATCTAGTCAAGTGTCAGGGTGAGTCACGTCGCCGCGGAAGACACGCAGGCCATGTTTTCTTGCACGCTGTCAGACGTATACACTTGTCGGTCACTTTGGCTTGACTTTAAAGAGTTTAGAAAGCACGAGCAGGCGCGAAAAGCACGGCTGTGTGACGGACAGAAGCATTAATCATAAACGTAATGCAGGATGCATGCGTCAACGCCTTTTATATTGGCACGGAGAGACTTTAGTTAGCATGTTGAAGTCTCTGGAGGGATTTATAATGCTCTCTGCTGAAGTTATAGAGTGTTTCTTGATGTTCCCTTCACTCAAAAATGTCTTTTTCTTCCGTTGATGTCCCCTAAACCTTAGACTTGTATCCGTGCAAAGTTGTGTGTGTGTGTGTGTGTGTGTGTCTTTTCTCCCTCTGTCTCTCTCTCTGTGTCCCTCTGCCTGTTGCACACCGGAGCGTAATCAGTGCTCAGGTAGAGTGGGGGAGGTGATAACAAGGCAGAGAGTGAAGGGACAGCAGAGGCACATGGAGAGCACACACAGCAGCACACTATTAAGGAGTTTCCTCCTCACCTTTTTTTCCTCCACAAGCAGGTTTGTGTTTCCCAACCTCCATGCACACTGAAGCCCCGTTTACACGTACATGGTTATTTTGAAAAACCTTCGTTTGTGCCCTTCGCTTACACGCAAACTGAGAATTCCCCTCTGAAAACGAGTCTTTCTAAAAACTCCGGCCAGAATGGAGATTTTTGAAATCTTCGTTTGCACGTAAACTGAAACAAACGGCGGTTTAGGCAACTGAGGGAGAGAAAGAGGAAGTGATTAGTTGCTGTTGTTGCTATTTTCAGGATTCTGATTGGCTAACGTGGGTTTGATGTGCTCTTGACGGCATATATACTCGGGTTTGTGTAAACGAACACTTTTCTGAAAACTGACAGCTGTGCACAAATTTTTTGAAAACGGAGAGGTTGAAATGTCCGTTCATGAAAATAGCCGGTCATGTGTAAACGTAGCATTAAACTGCGCTCCAGACGCAATTTTTAGCCCTTAGTTACGACTTCAAGTCACGACTCACAACTTGGTAGTGTTCCAGGCAAAGTCACCACAAACCCTTCTAGCTAGCGTTAGCTAGCGGCTACCTGACGTTGACGTTAGCTAGCGCTAGCTGATACTAGCGATTTCTAGTCTGCGAAATATTTTGGGCTTCATTTAATAAACATAACCTGTAGTAGTACACAATCGTATGTGTATTGTTTTGATTACAATGTGCGGAATTACTTTACGTTGCCTATTTATGTCTATTTATTTCTACTTCTCACCGTTAATCACCGGCATCTGTACAGCATCAATTGTTGTTTATGTGTGTGTGACGTCAAAAACTGTAACTGGGAGTACAACGATCTGGTACGAGTTCACGGGCACTTTCACGGGGTAGAAGGTTGTGAAAACACGAGTTACGTGTTGCCTGGAACGCAGCATAAGTTCCCATCAAAGCTCCGGCCCCCCTTCAACCAGAGCAGAGTCTAATCAGCCAGAATAACTGAAAACACCTGTGTGGGTTTAATTTAATTTAATTTATTTATTTGATTGGGACAGTGCATGTTAATGAACAAACATGGAATACATGCTTGTAAACATGCCGGTTTGTAGCCATGGGCTAATTTCCATCCGTAGTGCTCTGGAGCAAATTTGGGTCCCACTATTGCTTCGTTTACACTATTTTCATAAACGGACATTTCAACCTCTCCATTTTCAAAAATAACATTGTGCACAGCTGTCAGTTGTATATATGTGTGTATATATGCCGTCAATGCCGTCAAGAGCGTGCCAATCCTGTACAATCTCAATCTACAAACCTGTAGGTGGCAGTGTAACGAGAAGCTCAAGCCTACATCAGCCAATCAGAATTCCGAAAATAGCAACAACAGCAACGAATCACTTCCTCTCTCTCCTCTTCCTCACTTCCTCGGCTGCCTAAACCTCCGTTTGTCTCAGTCAAAGTTTGCAAATGTGCAAACGAAGTTTTCCAAAATCTCCACTCTGGCTGGAGTTTTTAGAAAGACTCGTTTTCAGAGGCCAATTCTCCGTTTGCGTGTAAACGAAGGGCACAAACGAAGGGAAATGGCTCCGTTTTTCAAAAATAATCCACGTGTAAACAGGGCCTAAAGAGAAGTTTGTTCTGAACATTTTGAAATGAAAGACATGGGGATCAATTATAGGCAAATACCCTTAAAAGAAGAATTTAAGAAAATTTGAAAAAATGCAGTTAGACCTCAGAGGGTTAAAATGACCATACCGTTTTATTTCCTCGCCAAAACGTAGCCGATCTTTTGCACACTTGCACGACATAGTTGGTATCAGTGGATTCCTCATGTCTTGTAGTTTCATATGATACAGACAGAGATTGATCGATCTGGATTTAATGAATCTGTATCGGATCATTTAAATGAAAATCTTATTTCTTTTAAAAACCAGCCCTTGTTGATATCCAAGGGCAGGAAGTCCTTGTGTCTGGTGGACATGAGATTCCCCAGAGGTTTTAGGAGGAAATGAATAGATTTTGGACGTCACAGGATAGGGGGTAGACTGGGTAAACCCAGCCTGATCTGTTGGCGATTTGATTTGGCCCTGCAGCTCAGGCTGGAAACCTGCACGTTTATCTATCCTGCTTCCATTACAAATCTGCGGGGACCAATCACAAACTGGCTTATCCACCTGGCGCGCTATTGGCGGGTTTAACGCGATGACGATAGAGAAGCGACGGCAAGCAGCTTTTTGATTACATTCAACATGGCGGCCACCAAAGCGCAGCAACCTGTTGATGCCACTATCACTGCTGTTTTAAAAGAAGAACAGAAACTTGCCCTGGAACAATTCCTACAAAAGAAGGATGGGTTTGCCTTACTACCAACCCGCTTTGGTAAAAGCCGGACAATCCAATTGTGCCCAGAGTCATCTGAACTATGCCCATCGATCATGCCTCTTGTGCAGTAGTAAATACAGAGCAGACTCCCCAGACTAATGTTCAATCTTCAAAAGATTGAGCTTGGTCTGGTGATATCCAGACTAGATAGGGGGTGTTTAAGGGATTCGATTAAATGAACTACAGCAGAGGTGAAAGAAAGGAAGACCGTTAAGGTCAGGTCATCTGACTGAGGACACCATCGGGTTATAAATAACATCATCGCCTATCTCCGTCTCCCCCCGAGAGGAAACATTTTTCTCACCCTCCTCTCCCGTCCGCTCTCACCTTGCCGTCAGCTCTCTCTTCCCATCTTTCAGCTCTAAAACTCCATTAGAGTAAACAACCCCCCTTTTGGAAACTCACCTGTGACGAACTGCTTGCCAGTTTGTTTTGGTGTTATCTTTAATTAAATATTCACTCGTAATGAATTCGTGTTGTAATGTCACACTGATGGATTCTAATTATGTTTTTGTCTCAGCAGCCAAAGAAACATTGTTATCTCTGACCTTTTCATTCCTGTTTGAATCATTATTGCGTCTCTTTGTGTTTTTTCTAGCAGGACGGGGACTTGCGTTTGTTTGCGAGGTCTGGGTTAAATTCCGATATGAGACCCCCAATGTTCGCCACTTTTGTTCTTCTTCACCCTTTGACTTTTAGAAGTAACATGTAACCTTTCGTAGGTCGTATAACAATTTATACAATCATTTGTATTGTAACAACCCTGCTGCGTACATTTTCTGATGGCTTTATCTTGATTGTGCATTACAGGGTAGAGGTTATACAAGCATTACTACAAAAGGAAACCAGGCGACACAAAGATTGGGGGAAAATGGCTCAGACCCCAGAGGGTTAAAGGTTAAATTCACAATAAATTGCCTCTTGTTGCCCCCACCGACCTTTTAGTTTTTAAGTGTTAACGGAGGATGAAGGCCTCAGTGTGCCTCAAGTAGCAATCGGATCATCGAACAGTGTCTGAAACTCAGGTTTTTACACGAGTTTAGAAAGCCTGAATGGAAACGTCGAATTCTGAAGAATGTTCTGTATTATTACTCAGTCCTTCCAGAAAAATGCGGAGTTTTTTTGTGATTGTTGCGGGCAAAAATCCTTGATTATGCAGCACGTTTTCTTAAAAAATGCGATGGAATATGCGGGATATTTATGCAATTTTATGCAAAATTATATGAAATTGCGGGAACTTGCAAAAATTGCGGTTTGATGAAAAAGAGAGAAAAAAGTGATTCCCCCAATACCCTGCTCTTTTTTAAAACTTTATTTCAAAAAAGTTTACAGATATTCAGTCATCGCAATACGTAACAAATAAGATACAAAAATATATACAAATATATATTACTTATATGAAAGTAAAAATAAAAGTAATAGTCTAAACAGAGGGAAATAAAAGATACAAAAGAGACAGACTTTCAAAAATCGTTAATAATATAGACAGCAGGAGCACTTAAACAAAGAAATTTGAGTAGACATCAGATATTAAGATAGCTTTCTTATTGGATACCAACTTAAGAGACTCAAAGTACATGTCAAATTCAACCTCCAACACCCTGCTTTTCGATGAAGTTCACGTCGCGTAATTACGTCACTTCATAACGTTCCTAGGCAACAGGGGAAAATGGCTGCTCTTTTGTGAAGTAAACGCAACATTTTTCAACTTTCTGCTAAGATATATGTGTGACTTTTTTGCAACGAAAATGCGGGGATTATGAAATCATGCAAGCCCCGCATATTTTGCACGGAAATCGGCAATTTATGCGGCAATTTATGCGGCAATTTATGCGGCAATTTATGCGGCAAAAGTGCGGCGTATTTGAAAAAATGCGCCCCCCCCCTTTGAATTATGCGATCGCATGATCGCGTTTTTCTGGAGGGACTGATTACTGCATTTGTGGACAAAACAAGGACACTTTAATGCTTATGGCCCTGACAAACCAACCTGATAATCGGCCGTCGGACAGTCTGGCAAAGTCAGTGACTCGAGTCTGTTCGGTGTGTGCCGTTGTCAGTCGGAGGAGCTGCCGGCATTCATTTTGGCCGACCTGAGTCGACTCAATAACCAATCTGATTGGTGGAGCGCTAACCCGGAAATGACGAGCGGGATAAGCGTGACTAAGCCTCTCAAAATTGGACGAAAATCTTTTAAACTGACCTTTGTCGATCTGAAATGAAGACAGATTCAGCAACTGCACGGCCTATTTCTCGCTTAAAATGTTTTCAGAAATTCATGTCTTATGAACATTCATAGTTGCTCAGTGAATGCGAGACTTAATCTAATACAATTTAAAGTAATACACAGGTTGCATTACTCAAAAGTAAAAGTAAGCAAGATGTATCCCATTGTATCAGCATTTTGCAATAAGTGTAAAAACCAAGAGGGCACCCTCACACACCAATTTTGGACATGCCCTCCATAGCCTCCACTTATTCTGGTCTTCTGTATTTGATTTCTACTCAAAAGCCTTCAACAAGCAGTGGATACCCAACCCCCTGGTTGCCATTCTGGGGTCTACAAATGACATTGCTTTGAACTCTGGCGGGGACAAATGGCCAGTGTATCTGGGTACGGTACTTGCTAAAAAACTCATATTGCGATTTTGGAAGTCAGATGCTGCCCCTTCATTTGAGATGTGGTTGAGAGAGCTGGGTGAAGTCCTCCACTTAGAGAAGCTCAGATTCATGATTGCAGGGAGGGAGAAAGCGTTTGATAGGGCATGGAGACCGGTCTTGGAACATTTAAAGGGTCTGGGGGGAGGAAGCTGAGTGATGAGGGGTCACTTATATTGATAATGTATCATTAGCGGTTTTCAAAGGGAATTTTTCTTATCTCTTTTGACTCCTGGTTTTACTTTCTGGTCTCTTAGTCTTGATATTTGCTACGGTGCCTCATCACAATTGTATTCAGAATCTGCCAGATAACTGCAATTGTAAGTTCTTTGTTGCTGCTTATTGTTATTGATGTTATTGTACGGATAAGAAAATGTAAAAAAAAAAAAAAAAAAGTTGCTTGTATGAACAAATGCAGTCTGAACCCATTGTTGTTCTGCAATAAACATATTTAAAAAAAAATAAATATGAGATCGTATTCTGAACGAGCCGCCATTGTGCCCAGTTGAAAAATCCGGGAGCAGCCAGACCCATGTGACGCGTTCGTCCAATCAGCTGCCGGTTTTCATTTTTTGGGGGACAATACAGATTAGTGCCGCTTGCTGTTATGGAGACATATTACGTCTCGCGCACGCACAGAACGTACACTCAAGTCGGCGTCGCTTTGGTGTGTTCGGAGCCACTTTTTGGACCTCGGGGAGCTGACTCATCAGTCCAACTCCCTTTTCTGCCAACGGTCGGCTGCTGGGTTGGTGTTCTCAGGGGCTTTAGAGGCACACACACCATGAGAAACTGTAAACATGTCACAGATTCAGTCCCTCGTCCCTTGTTTTTCTCCAGGTTTTTAGTGCATCGGTTCATGCATTTGAATGTCAACGTGGAGATTTCCCAGCGGAAAGAGCCTTCAATTTGTACTCGTTCTTGACACAAGATAGTTAAGCGAATATTAGAAATGGCAGCATGAGTTATTCATAAAACCATCTCTACACGGTAGATGTCAGGATGTAATTAAAGGTTTTCTCTGACTCTCGAGGTGTAATTTAAAAGATGAATAAAGAATCCGAACAAGAACAAAGACGGATCCTCACTCCAACAGCCACAGAGATCGGGGTTTTTTAATCTTCAGACTGACTGTAGAAACATATCTAATGACTAAGTGTACTTACTTTTAAAATATTGAATTGGCTTTTCTGACTTGTGTTCTACATTCAGAGGCCTGTTCAACCAGGCGAGCTGAGAAAACAAATACCTTCAGTTTAGATTTTTTTATTTGAACGGACGCTGAAACTTTTTTACAAATACTGAAATTTAGTCTGAGAAAACCTACATGCCGAGTCATTCTAGGTGAGACCACTGCTGTGACTCAGCATAGTGATCACATAACTAGGGATCGCCTGATATGGATTTTTTAGTGCCGATACCGATACTGCTGATGACTGATACGGGCTGCCGATTTTCTTGAGCCGATATTTGGTGCCGATACTGCTTTTGCTCCCTCAATTTACATCATAAAAACGTAAACCCTGCCACACTGGATTTGTTTTCGGAACCTGCTCTGCCGTTTCTTTACAAATAATAAACAAAAACACATCACTGTCACTTCTGCAATCATTTTACATTCATATCACCCAAATTATGTGTGCAATGTGCATCATATGGATGGGTGCAGCGTCTCCTGTCTGTAAATTATGACAGGAAAAAAACTATCGGCGAACGCAGCAGCCGCGTTATCGGCCAATGCCGATACACGTAAAAATGCAAATATCGGCTCGATATATCGGCCAGCCGATAAAATCGGTCTATCACTACATGTAACCACAAGGATAATTTCAAGTCCTAGTCGTGGCATTGGTCAGGTGTTGGATGCTCCTTTTTTAAAGGGGCGCTATGCACTTTTTGCCATTTCTTGCTTCGCTGTTTTCCTCCTGTATGAAAAAGCCTGTGATTTCTTTGTGAAATATAATTTCCTTCCTCATTGTAAAAAAAAAACAAAACAACCCATTGTGATATATTTTTCAATTGCGTTCCGAGAAGAAAAACATCCCAATCATATTTCATTTTCTATTCCTGTGTGTTTTCCCTCGAACGCACTGCCTACTGAAGTCAGAAACGACAGAGAAATAACTGCATAGTATTCAATCTCTCTTTACGGGCTCCTGACTGCACTTCGAAAAGAGCTCAATTCTTTGAATGTGGAGCAAACCACAGCTCGGTCTCTCTCCGTGCTTTTTTGTCCATAATGACGGCGTCTCAATGATGTTTCAACCCACAGTGACGGCGTCTCAATCACCCATTATAACCCTTTTGAAAATGAGAACTTACTGCTTTCCTACACGCTCCGCTGAATCCCATATTCTACTAAATATGTCAGCAGATTTTTCAGCCTTTTAATTGTGAGTAAGCTAGTCTACATCCATGACCTTCCACTTCCGGGATTGCTCTGATGTCGCCGGAATTTCCATCGAATGCCCCTCATTTCGGCCGGATGTCCGTCACCTTTCTTTCTCTTTCTTTGTGTTGGCGTTCTAACCTCCGGTGGATTTATGAGGACTAGAGCTTTCAAGCTTCCTCTATAATACCATTCAAATTTCATTTCTACGTCTACCCCCAGTTCATGCAAATGCAAATGTAAAAAAATTCAAGCCAAAAGGAATACTTGGAATTGATGGTGGTGGTAAATATTCATGAAAAAGGACAAGTCTGAACGGGCAACACAGATTTTGATAATGAACAACTAGAAATGTTACACACTGGGACTTTAAAGGTGCTATTGGAGTATATAGATAGCTGCCAGACAGGTTTTCACTCTCACACTCCATAAAGTTATTGTATTGTTAAAATCATACTACAAGGAACATGTGTTGGAGAAATTGTTCTTTTGTTGTGATCTTACTCTTCTTGTTTTTCGAGACTTTATTAAGTCTCGAAGGGGGGAAATGTAGTATATGACCATTCTATAACTTTCTATAAACTTTGTCCTAAAGGTTTGTTATAAGGGAGTCCTATGAACTTTACTCTACATTTACTGAGAACATCTGGAAATTGTTAACATGAGTAGAGGTCCCGCCAAGACAGAAGATACCTTTTTTGGAGTTGTGCCAGATAACAGGCATTGATTGGCTAGTTATCTGATCCAATGGTATACTTACAAATCACGTCCTATGCTAATTCAATGCCTTGAGATATAAGTTTTGTCCACACAAAGAAAAGGCAGAGCGGCAAATTTTGAGGTTTGGGTTGGTCGTTCTCCAAGCTCTCTGCAGGAGTTTGTAAAATTGCTGCTGAATCTTTGCTTGTAATAAACCTTTTTATAATCAAGAACAGTGTCGGCGGATTCCTCTTCATACAGCATCACAGCATTACTATTTAAGGCACCACACTATACAAATAAAGTTTGACTTAGCGTGACTTGACTTCTCATGGCGAGAACTTTTCTTCCTCTGCTGGTGACGCTCTAATCCCTCGTGTGGACACTTTCTCACGCCTGCCGTCTCGGTTACATTTCCACCTTTTCATACTCCGGCACATCCCATCAGCTCCTGTTGAGAGCATTTTCAGTTTATACTTCCTATTATCCAGATAAGATATGCAGATACAGATCACATTTTAATTCCAGCTACAGCCCCTTCGATTGGAATCTTGTAGATTGTCCGGCTGCGTTCGACAAACCTGAGCTGAATTAAACTGGAAGCAGTTGGTCACTTTCTCCAAGTTTGTCTCACTTTCTCTAATTCATCTCAATTAATTAAAAAGCATCAGACTGATTGTTTCAAATGTATGGAGCCCGGGAGGTGTCACGAAAATAAGAAACTCATTTGTGCTCTTGATTTAATTAATCTTCCCTCTAACAAGCACTGTACGTGTTCCTCTTACAAAATGATCAGATTGTGATTGAGTCTGTGATCTTTCTGATCCTTTAATGAGCTTTTAATGAAAAAGTAACACACTTTGAATCATGGCTGAGCTGAGAAACGGCGCTGTCAGTCACCAGTTTTGATTTGCTGTTAAATATTCATTCCTACATGTACTGAACACCTTAAAGATGCAGATACCTTAAGAAAAAAATAGTCTGAGGATTCCCTCCACACGGCTTTCACAGAAAGTTCCCCGACTCGTCAAATACCGACACTTTGTCACGAACTTCAGCCTAAAATACCGACACTTTGTTACAAACCTCAGCCTCAAATACGACTTATTGTGACTTCAGCTTCAAAAACCGATACTTTGTCGCGACCCTCACCCTTAAATATAGACGCTTTCTCACGTACCTCAGCCTCAAATACCGACTTACTTCAGCCTCAAATACCGATACTTTGTCACGAAACTCACCCTTAAATATAGACGCTTTGTCACGTACCTCAGCCTCAAATACCGATGCTTTGTCACGTACCTCAGCCTCAAATACCGATGCTTTGTCACGTACCTCAGCCTCAAATACAGACTTATTGTGACTTCAGCCTCAAAAACCGATACTTTACTTCGGTACTTTACCCAGGTTCGAATCCGACCTGCGGCCCTTTGCTGCGTGTCATTCCCTATCTCTCTCTCCCCCTTTCATGTCTATCCACTGTCACTATAATAAAGGGAAAAGCCCCCAAAAAATAATCTAAAAAAAAAAAAAAAAAAAAAAAAAAATGATACTTTGTCACGAAACTCACCCTTAAATATAGACGCTTTCTCACGTACCTCAGCCTCGAATACCAACGCTTTGTCACGTACCTCAGCCTCAAATGCCGACTTATTGTGACTTACTTCAGCCTGAAAAACCGATACTTTGTCACAAACTCACCCTTAAATATAGACGCTTTCTCACGTACCTCAGCCTCAAATACTGATGCTTTGTCACGAAACTCACCCTTAAATATAGACGCTTTCTCACGTACCTCAGCCTCGAATACCGATGCTTTGTCACGAAACTCACCCTTAAATATAGACGCTTTCTCACGTACCTCAGCCTCGAATACCGATGCTTTGTCACGAAACTCACCCTTAAATATAGACGCTTTCTCACGTACCTCAGCCTCAAATACCGATGCTTTGTCACGTACCTCAGCCTCAAATACCGACTTACTTCAGCCTCAAAAACTGATACTTTGTCACGAACCTCACCCTTAAATATAGACGCTTTCTCACGTACCTCGGCCTCAAATACCGATGCTTTGTCACGTACCTCAGCCTCAAATATCGAAGCTTTGTCACGAATTTAATACATTTAAATACAGACGCACAAGGCACTAACATGCACCAACAGCTAGACCAACTATCAAAACAAAGAACAGAGACACTGACTTCATTGAAACTAACTTTATTCTTTGCTCAAGATGCCATTACCCCATTATAATTTTAAATAGAAAATGTGTTTGCTTCTATACTGTTTTGAATATAAAGTACAGTCTTATCAAGATAAGGTATAGCTGTATTTATTTCAGGGAAATTGTTGTTTTTACAGCAGTTGCAGTACAATGTAGGATAGAGTAAACGTTTATATTACTAAGTAAAGAGTAAAAAAATAGTGTTTGTCAAAAACAAATGAACTTGTGCATCACCAAATATTTTCTCTGACGCTTTCGTGGTTCCGTAAAAAAACATGTTATGTAGAACATTAAAAAACCCACTAAACAGCCAATAATTAACTGCTGAATTCCTCTGCTGACAACCTAGGAACCTTTTATCTGACTTCATCTCCATGGCATTTCTCCGTTACTAGGCAGTGGATCAACAGGAAGTCCCACGGGAGACAGACGAGGGACGACACACGGCAAACATCGTGGCAAAGGTCACGTGTCACGAGTTGAACCCTGTGACATCGAGGCCGCGGCGTTACGTGCTTCCGAGTGACACGTGAAGAGCAAGTGTACGCGTCACCATCTCTTTGATTTCTTCTTTCTGTCTGCTTTCAACTCCGTGGCAACCCTCCTCGGAATAACCTTTGTTGAGTAAACCCACCTGTGATTGGCTGCGGAGATAACAACGGTGAAGGAAAATGTCACTGTGTGATATAAAGATACAAGCGCTGTTTGGTGTGTGTGTGTGTGTGTGTTCATTGTGTTCTATAGATCTGCATCTTTTGTTTGCTCAGGAGAAAGCTTTGCTGTGCTCACACACTTAGCATGCATGCGCTGCTGGATCCTTTGTGCAGCGTGCTGACATCTATTTTTACTCCACTTTTGTATCTGTAGCCATGTTTCCATTCACATACGATACCACAAAAGCTGAATGGAACCTGCGAAAATCTATGAAACTGAACCATAATTGTGCAAAAAAGTTTTTCGCGCCAGCTTGTGGTGATTTTTTTGCCTTTGTGGAAGTAGAGTTGACGCTAAATGAAATATGGAGATGCCCTTGCTGGATACGTTTTGACGTATATTAGGAACATTTAACTTAACCCTTGTGTTGTCTTCCCGTCGACCGTGCAACTTTTTATTTTTCTGGGTCAAAATTGCCATTTTTTTTAACGTTGTGGTCGTCTTTTTCGACGCGTCTGTCGCTTTTCCCCAAAGTTTTTTATACGTTTTTTTGTCACTTCTTACCGATGTGTTTGTCACATTTTGCCTGCGCTTTTTGGACGTTTTTTTCCCCCACGATTTTGAAGCTATTTCCGATATTTTTCTCACTCTTTTCAACATTCTTTTATCATTTTTTTTCTCTCCAAATGCTATAAAATTGAATAAAACACCCAAATTCAATGAAAGTAGTGAGCTGATCATTTATTTTACTTGTGAAGAGTAATGGTTGTATGGAACCATGCACGTTATGATATAGAAACGTTTTGAATATACGTCAAATCTGACCCGAAGACAACAGGAGGGATAACAAAGGACTGATCAACTGTTTTCTCATGTGGACCACAATTGGACCTTAAATTAGAGACTTAAGACTCAGTTTATTGGCAGATTTAAGCCAGGCGTTGCCTATAGCGCGCCGACTTCTGACCAAACTACGCTGCAGCCGAGTTTATTCTCTGCACATTTCTTTCTTTGCAACATTCAGTGTGTAAGAAGAGACCTCATGCAAGAAACTCTCATGTCAGGTCAAAGGTCATATTAATGATGCTGATGTTCTTTGTTTAGGTCAGATATAATGCCTCCCGCCTCGCCGCTTTGTGATGGACAGAAACCACCAATTAGCATCTTCGGTTTCAGGTGTGTGTGTGTGTGTGTGTGTGTGTGTGTGTGTGTGTGTGTGTGTGTAACTGGCACTAGGGTGTGTGTGTATGTGTGTGTGATTGAACGCCTTGTCCTTCACTCTCCCTCTTCAAACACTTCATAATAACTTTTGTGTGCGTGTGTTAATCTGCTGTGTGGTTTGAGTCACATATGTTCATGAGTTCATTGTGTGTGTGTGTGTGTGTGTGTGTGTGTTTGTTTCAGGATGTAAACTTCCAATCAACCGAAGGTCATCTCAAACCCAATGGCAATTAGCGAGATCGCAACTCTGTGCTGCCGTGGCGTGTGTGTGTGTGTGTGTGTGTGTGTGTGTGTGTGTGTGTGTGTGTGTGTGTGTGTGTGTGTGAGAGAGAGAGAGAGACGTGGGCAGATTGCACAACACACAGAGCTGCTGTGATCAGGTCAGTGTTTGCTGTTTTTGCATTCTTGTCAGTTGCATCTTTTGACGCACATTCATCAAATCCGACATGCTCACGAATATAAACAAGGACGTTTGTGCTCGACTGTAGTCGTGCATAATGGGTTTGATAGCAGAGCTGCAAAGATTCATCCAGTAGTTGTTAACTATTAAATGAATTGCCATCGGTGCGAGTAATTTTTTACGAAAAAAAAAAAGTCAAACTTGTGTGATGTCAGCTTGTTAAATGTGAACATGTTCTAGTTTCTTCTCTTCTCTGTGACAGTAAACTGAATATCTTTGAGTTGTGGACAAAACAAGACATTTGAGGACGTCGTCTTGGGCTTTTGGGAAACTATGATCCACATTGTTTCACCATTTTCTGACAAACAACTCCTCCATTAATCCAGAAAGTAATCCAGACTTTAATCAACATTGAAAATAACCGTTAGTTGCACCCATATTTAAAATGATTGCTGTGGTAAAAGACTCTAATGCACCCGTGTGTGTGTGTGTGTTTGTGTTGTGGATATTCAAATGTGTGTCTCCCAGTGCGGTGGACGAAATAGTAGGAACACCTGATGAAGTGATGAAATCCAGAGCAACGGCCCTGCAGTAAATCCTGCCTGTGTGATGTTTACTGTTTGATCTACTTTGTTCCTTTAACGGGATCATTTCAGCTGACTGGATGCAAATATTACTGTAACTGCTTGTTCGATTACAAGAAAAACTCAGCAGGACATTCGGAAATGAAATGATCCAATTTCAGGCCTGGTCCACACACACACACACACACACACACACACACACACGCACTAAACATTGCTTTTTCTGTATTTGGTATTTCGTCCACAGAAAATGTACCTTTTTCGGATACATTACATGGGATTTAGCTGATGTTTTTATCCAAAGTGACTTCCAATTAAGAGCTTTCAAACTTGAAGGTACAAACTCCGGACAAACCTCAGCCTCAAATATCGAAGCTTTGTCACTTACCTCAGCCTCAAATATCGAAGCATTGTCACTTACCTCAGCCTCAAATACCAACTCTTTTTCACGTACCTCAGCCTCAAATACCAACGCTTTGTCACGTACCTCAGCCTCAAATACCAACGCTTTGTCACGTACCTCAGCCTCAAATACCAACTCTTTTTCACGTACCTCAGCCTCAAATACCAACGCTTTGTCACGTACCTCAGCCTCAAATACCGACGCTTTTTCACGTACCTCAGCCTCAAATACCGACGCTTTTTCACGTACCTCAGCCTCAAATATCGAAGCTTTGTCACTTACCTCAGCCTCAAATACCAACGCTTTGTCACGTACCTCAGCCTCAAATACCAACGCTTTTTTACGTACCTCAGCCTCAAATATCGAAGCTTTGTCACGTACCTCAGCCTCAAATATCGAAGCTTTGTCACGTACCTCAGCCTCAAATACCAACGCTTTTTTACGTACCTCAGCCTCAAATATCGAAGCTTTGTCACGTACCTCAGCCTCAAATACCAACGCTTTTTTACCTCAGCTTCAAATACCAAACTTGAAGGTACAACTCAGGACAGCAAGAAACAAGTGCAAGTACATTAGCTTCAAATAAGCCAAACTACAAAGAGCCACATTATCTTTTCTTTTTATTCCAAGGTGCAGTCAGAAGGGATGTACTTTCAGCCTGCGTCGGAAGATGTGTTTGTAACTCTGACCGGGGGTTAAGATTTTTCTAGAAACTCCATCTCAAGAGTTGTCGTGTGGACTGGGAAAATGGGAGTGCAATGGCGGACATGGCATGGGTCATGTTGGTTTGACATGGTCTCGGCATCAATTGGGTTTTTGCGTTATCATTTAGATTTATTTTAACCCTCATGTTGTCCTTAGGTCAAATTTGACCCGTTTACAAAAACTTTCTATATCAGAACTACAAGACAAAAAAAACGGTGAAAAAAGTGACAAAAAACCCATCAAAAACATCGCCAAAGGTGACAAAACTTAAAAAAAAAAAAAAAAAAGTGACCAAAAATTTGGAAATAAGTGAGAAAAAAAACATCGGAAAAAGCGACAAAAAAATTTGACAAAAACGTAATTAAAAAAATGCCAAAAAAGTGACAACAAAATTTGATTAAAAGTGAGAACAAAAATTGAATAAATTAATAAATAAATAAATAAATAAATTTCAACCCAGAAAAACACAAAGTTGCATGGTCGACGGGAAGACAACGCAAGGGTTAAAAAAAAGGCTTTTGTGGATGTTTTTTTTTTTTTCAAGAACGAAAGAGGGAAAACCTTAGCCTGGTATCGCTCAGTTCATAAATAATACACCGTGTCAGCGTGCTTTCCTACCTGCTCGGCTGTAAACGTCCGTCTTTTGTTGTATATTTTCTAGGGAAAACCAATCCTAAGTGTCGACAGATTGTACAGTAATTGAATTGGAATGAAACTGCTGTGTGTGTTTACTACTCTGTTGGCTTTGAGTCTGACTGATGGTTCAGATATTTCTGCTTTTTAAAGCCCCGCTGGGAGACTGACAGCTGGTACGGAGACATGTTTGATGTGTCTTTGTACTAATATGTGCTGGATTAGCTTGTCTGCTGGTATCTTAATGAGCATTCTTTTTGATGCACCGAAAATAATATTCACTACAATGTTGTCAAATTGCTTACCAAGATCATGTACCACACACACACACACACACACACACACACACACACACACACAGACACACACACACACACACACACACACACAGACACACACACACACACACACACACACACACACACACACAGACACAGACAGACAGACAGACACAGACAGACAGACACAGACAGACAGACTCGCTCACGTACACACACACGTACACATACACTCACTCACACACGTATACATACACTCACTCACTCACGTACACACACACACACACACACACACACACACACAAACACACACACACACAGACAGACTCACGTACACACTCACTCACTCACGTACACACACATACACATACACTCACTCACACACGTACACACACACACACACACATACACACACATATACACATACACTCACTCACACACACACATACACATACATACACTCACTCACTCACGTACACACACACACACACACACACACACACACACACATACACACACATATACACATACACTCACTCACTCACGTATACACACACACACACACACACACACACACACACACACACACACACACTCACAGACACTACTGCTACTCTGTTGGCTTTGAGTCTGACTGATGGTTCAGATATTTCTGCTGCGAGACTGAGAGCTAGTCCGGAGACGTGTTTGATGTTTCTTTGTGTCCGTGCGGTGCTCTGGGCTCTCCTCATCACAAAGAACATGAACATTTGCTGATGTACAGTAAAATAAACCGTGTGAGCGTCAAACTGACACTTTTATTGTTGGGCTCCTTTTTATGCACAACTTCTGATTTTTTTTGCTGTAGGGATGGCAGTGTGGATGCGTTGGCCCAGACTGAAATATCTCAACAAGTTCTGCGTTGATTCCAATGAGATTTGGGACAAATATTCATGTGTTCCAGATGTTGTAGCCTAAAGACTTTGGTGATCGTCTGACTAAAGTTCTTCTTGTGCATTTTAGCCAGCAATGCTGTGTAGCTTCAGCTTTTCAGCATTCACACGCATTTTCTAGTTCCAATTCAATCTGAGTTATTAGAGAAGAGTTGATACAAAACTTCTGATTAAAAGTGTTGTGATGTTTAAAAAGCATCAAAGAGATGTTTCCTCTGCAGGTGAGCTCTCTCTCTCTCTCTCTCTCTCTCTCTCTCTCTCTCTCTCTCTCTCTGTGTCTTTTCCTTTTAGAAATGTGCATACAAAATATGTTAAAAACACATTAAAGGTGCAGTGGGTAAGACTTATAAAACTAACTTTCTGTCATATTTGCTCAAACTGACCCTATGTTCCAGCAGAACTACATGAAGCAGGTAATTAAAAAAAATCTTGCTCCTCTGGCTCCACCTACAGCCTGTAGTGTGATTTGCAAAAATCCACCTCTACCTGTTCAGATGTTCTTTTCTAGATTTCTAACTGTTCAGATGCACCAATCAGGGCCGGGGTGTCTAACTGTGTGTCAATCACTGCTCATGCACACACATTCATTCTCCCTTGTGGGGGGACGGGCTTAGGAGACCGTTTTGGGCTTTAAAGTGCCCATATTATGAAAAAAATCACTTTTTCTGGGATTTGGGGTGCTATTTTGTGTCTCTGGTGCTTCCACACACATACAAACTCTGAAAAAAATCCATCCATGCTGTTTAGAGTGAGATACGGTTTCTGAATGTGTCCTGCCTTCAGTCTCTGGGTGAGCTGTTCAAAATCGGCACGGCTTGTGACGTCACAAGCCGAAACAAGCAGGCTAACCGCAACCATTAGCTCGTAGCGTTAGCGTTAGCATGCTAACGCTAATGCTAACGCTGGCATGCTACCTCGTCCTCAATAGCAAAGCACTGCTACAACACACACAAGTTCACACAGCTACTGCGCATGTGCAGTGCAATCAAAGATAGTACAGAAGAAGAAGAAGAAAAGAGGTCTCACTCTGTAGCTAAAACAGAGACCAGCTGAAAAGAGGATCTGCAGCAGTGAGAGAGAGCGGTGCAGTACAACAAAAATATGGTGTTTTTTGAAAATTAAACCATGTAAACCTATTCTGGTACAACCTTAAAATACAATTATGAACCTGAAAATGAACATAATATGGCTGCTTTAACGGAAAGGGGAGAGGGACTGAGAAGTTGTCGATTGTTCAAATTTTTTCATACCACAGACATAAAATGGATTTTATTCTTCAGCTTTGGGGAAGTACAAGTTTAACGATATCTGGCTTGAAAAAAACTGAATTCAGGGCTTAGTTGATGCTGTTATGAAGGTCTTGAATTTCATTCATAATGGTCTGAATAGGTCTTAGATTTCACTTGGTGAAACCTGCAGAAACTCTGCTTTTGTAGCCTTCCAAAGAGGATCCGCTGGTTGATTTTACTGCCACTTTGCAGCCATCAAATGCAACACAATCAATACGTTCAGTCAGAAATGTTAATGAGACTCATTGTGTGTCACCACCCCCACATTTCCCAGTATCGATTGCTAGATCTGCGCTGTGCAGAAACTGGAGAGGCCATCTGATCTTTAAACTTCACTCCTTCAGGAAACATCGACTGGAGATGCGCGTTGATCACAGGCTTGGTACTTAAACTCTTCACTGTGCTATCCTTGACCGACGGGTGAAGCAGCACATTACAGCGTCTGAAAAAAAAAGGATGAAATAAGATTATTTAGCACTTATTTATCCAGATGTGGAGCAATTTAGAGTCCAGGACACATGACATGAAAGCATGAAAACTAGGGTTGGGTATTGTTTGGATTATTACGATTCCGATGCCAAAGCGGTACTTTTAAAACGATTCCGATTCCTAAACTTGAAAATTCCTTGAGAAACTGAAAAATGACATCAAAGAAAGGCTCTTTATAGATGTGGTAGCCGTAATATAGCCTGGCTCCGCCCTCTTACGTACTTCCGCTCAATTTTCATTTTCCTTCAGTACTACATCTGGGTTTGCGGTATATTCTTGGGTTTTCTCCGGCCAAATATTTGGCGGTCCAATCAACGAACAGAGGGAGTGGCTGAGAATGATGATGTTGATGTCGTGACTTGCGCTAGTTTGAGTTGTAGTTTCGTAATGGCGGCGGAGAAAGATGCGGTCCGTTGTGGCAACGCTGCCGAATATCCAGAAGTTAAAGCCCGAGCAAAAACAATCTTTGCTGAGTTGTGTTGGCGGCCATGATGTTGTGGCCCTCCTTCCCACGGGGTTCAGGAACAGTCTGATTTTCCAGCTCGCTCCGTTAGTGGTGAAGGAGTTGGCTAAAGCTAACGCTAGCGATGCTAAGCCGATAGTTGTTGTCGTTTCCCCTCTTGTTAGCCTGGTCCTACCAGACAGTAAGTAGGAGGGCGGAGCCAGGCTACCGGAGTGGCTCTGGGCAGATCCAATGGTTTTAAACTTCAACAGAGTACCCGCCTTCAAGGAAGTTAACACTTGTCAATGGAGAGTGGCCAGACTCTGTACAAATGAAATGTACGAGAGTCTGGTAGGACCAGGCTAGCCGTAATATGCTTGTACGTCCGTTTTGGTGAGCCCAGAGGGAAAATATGGCATTTTAAAAGTAGCCTACATTTACGGTAGCTAGATAACGGTAGACTACAGAGAAAGTGTGATACGTCTGTCTCGGAGCGACAGAGGGAAAATATTTCAGTTGACACATTAAGTGGAACCGAAATGAGGAACCGAGATTTGCGTTCTAATCTGGTCCGATTTCTACCGGTTGCGCAGGAACCGGTTCCATAGTGGAACCAGGTTTCGATACCCAACCCTAATGAAAACTTGTGAAAAGATCCCTACTGATTTGTACAAGACGACCGAAAACAAAGACAATAGAGACGGCCATTATTCATCGCTTTGCTGATTCGTTCAGTTTGATCCAAAACCCGACCTGTTAATGTTCCCTACAAATTAAAACTGTTGGATGGATGAAAATGGGAAGATTCTTACCCCTGCTGGGGTTTTGCACATTTACGCACCGATGGCGCAGCATCGGGGGCAACTCGGAGGTTCAGTGTCTTGCCCAAGGACACTTCGACATGAGACTGCAGGGCCAGGGATCGAACCACCAACCTTTCCGATTGGTAGGCGACCACCTCTACACCTGAGCCACAGCCGCCCAACAAGTAATTCCAATAAACCAGAGCACGTTTTTCTCCCATCCCAGAATGCTGTGTGGACTAGCCAGACCTTCCTCACACACATACACACACACACACACACACACACACACACACACACTCTAGTTAACAAAAACTTAAAAATAAACAGAATGCCTGACCAGCTTCATTCTTATAATATTTGAACACTGACGCTCACCTCGGTCTATTTACACACAGATGGCAGAATCGGAGGCGCAGTCGTCTGTAATTTTGTCTGAGCGCCAGACTTCTAAAATGCCCCATTTAACCATTACTAAAGTTCAGCCGGATTTCAACTGAGTTTCACTCTGACTGGCAGTTTGTGTTTCTCCTCTTCCCATAATGGGCTGGATCTGCTCTGTTTGAGGCTCTGTTTGAGAGAGGATGATGGGACTAAAGAGTTCGGCTCCTCCTTGAAGATTTGATAAAAAGCCATCACCACAAGTGGATTGATCAGCTTTTAACCTACGAATTGCCTCCTCTGTTTTCTCAGCAGGAGTGGCTGATGGGAGGATTTTCTCTCAGTCTGTTTGTTGCCCGCTGATGTTCAGTTCTAATGAACTCAAATACTTAATTTCACCCATGAGCGGCGGGCGAATATATAGTCATGTTTCCATCAAGTGGGGAAGGAAATGTCAAGATCTATAAACGTTGTAACAGAACACAATAATTGTGTCTACTTGTGCCAAACAAATTGCTGCATAAAAATTCGTAAAAAGGTTTTTGGTGCTCAAAGTTTCCTGTGGAAGGACCCGGACCCTGGTTATAATGTGTGTGTGTGTGTGTGTCCCACCCCCTTCCAATGTTAAAACAAAACGTGAGCCCTTGAATCGCATGGTTGGTGGTTGGATCCCTGGCCCTGCAGTCCCATGTCCAAGTGTCCAAGAATTGCTCTCGATGCTGCGCCATCGGGGTGTGTGTGTGTGAATGTTTATCTGATGAGCAGGCGTCCACCGTGTACAGCAGCCTCAGCCACAGTGTGTGGATGTGTGTGAACGGTTCCCGAACTGTGTAGAAATGCTTTGAGTAGTCGTTAGGGCTGCACGATATGAGGAGAAATATGCACTATGCGATAACGTTGTTGAATGTCGCAATGATATCAGTCATGTGTACAGTGTTGTTTGAATCAGGCTGTGGATGATATATGAACAAAGCCCTCAGAATACTGTATATGAATAGAAGTGAAAAATTTGGTGTATGTAAGTGCTACTGAAGTGGAGATTTCGGGTTTAGCGCTTCAGTGTGTAACATTTTGATATTAATGAACGTCTGTTACATTCAAGCCATTGCCAAATGAGTTGCCACAAAGCTAATTAAGACTATCAACTCTCTCTGTATTTCTCAGTATGACTATGTTCAGAAGATTGTGGCGTCCGGCGACTTTCCCGCCCAGAAGCTCGCGTGAAGAAAATGACCTCTTCTGAAGAGTCCATGTTTTTTTTAATCCTCCGTGTCCTCCTTGGCTTCTAGCTACTGCATGGAGGAAGGGTGGGGGTGACGTTGCACGATCACGGAAGGCTTGCATCATGTGGACGCGCCAACTGTGTTGTTGTCATTACTTAGAATTCCTCATGGGGGCAACAGAAACTACACACTATAGCTTTAAAGTATGAGAAAAACCTTTTAAGGTATGTAAATAATTTTGAATCGATTAATTTCAGAAATTGAATTTTTCTAGTTACTCAATTAATCATTTCAGATCTAGTTTAAATATGCAAATGAGGCACTGTCTTATGTTAACTTTTGGTGAATATTGGGGGAAATCTACAGACACAAATAGACAGTTTGGTAAAATGTTTTCTTTCCACTATTTGGAAAGAAAACATGATATGGGAGATTTTCGTTTTGCCTGGAGTCCCCTTAAACATAAGGAAAAGTCTCTCCTACAACTGGATAATTTATAGTATACTGTATATACTATTGTTTTGAGTGTTTGATTATATAGTATTTATATATATTGTTGTGTTGTGAAGGTGACAGTAGATTTGATTATACAGAAAAGAAGAGCATTTAAAACAAGCCACACTTGATAACTCCGTGACCTTTTAGATACCTGAACTCATCCCGAATGTGAGTTTATGTTTAGCATCTAATTTGCAGTCTTCACTTGTTTGTTCAGGCAACAAGCAGGCAACCGATTCATCCGTGAATGTTCTTCATTGTCAATTAGATTATGGGTTGAGGAAGCTGTGGGAAGTTTTCCAAGATAAGAGTTTTTGAGACGTTGACAGCTCCTCTGCATCAATGTGTCCAAGGTGAACAAATATGAAGTGGGGCAGATCTGACAAAAAGTGTTCACGCTTGGTCAACTCTCCTGTCTTTAAATAAATATTTCCATATGAAAATCCCACCTGCAGTGGACAGATGGATCACTGTGCCGCTCTGATATCACGCTCCAGCAGCGGGATTCATTTCCAGACTTTGTCCCTTAAGAAATAGACATGTTGTGACTGCAAATCATCTGGAAGGAGATGGAGCTTGTAGAGACAAGGAGAAAGTGTATGTGAGCGTAGCGAGACAGTGTGCAAACAGAGATGGGCTATTTGTTTGAATTTTAAATACACTGACTATAAGTACCTCAAAACAAACCCAACTTCATAGTATCCAAACTATCCCGTTAACAGTCTGTCCTCCCTCGGAAAACACTCGACGACTTTCACTTTGGAGACCGGGGTTCATGGAAAACAAAGAGTTTGTTTTTACTCTACGAACGTCACGTTACATTCAGCAACCCTAAACAGAACATTCCACTTCCGCGATTGCTCCGTTGCTTCCGGAAATTCCGTCGGATGTCTATCATTTCCTGCCGGACGTCTCTCATTTCCTGCCGGATGTCCGACCCCTTCTTCATCCTTTGTGTTGGTGTTCTAAACTGGTGGATTTCTGAGGACTATGGTTAACTGCTCCTCAGATCTCTGCAGGGTAAATCCAGACAGCTAGCTAGACTATCTGTTCAATCTGAGTTTTCTGTTGCACGACTAAAACAACTTTTGAACGTACACATGTTCCACCAAAACAAGTTCCTTCCCGAGACTATTTAGCAGAGGCATCGCTCTGTCCGGTGCTTAGCACCGCCCAATACGATTGTGATTGGTTTAAAGAAATGCCAATAAACCAGAGCACGTTTTTCTCCCATCCCGGGATGCTATGTGGACTAGCCAGACCCTCCTCCGCAGCGCTGTGGAGGAAGGTCTGGCAATGCGAGACTACCCTAATCCAAATGTCTGATTTTACCACAAACCATGATCTTTTTCTAAATATACATAAGTAGTTTTTGTGTCTAAAAATAACCGTGGCGAGTTTTTTTCAACTTTACGAACGTCACGTTCTGCCACCACGTGTAACCTTTAGACAATTAAAACATGCCACACCTTTCCAACATTCTGGGTATTATTCAACTTTTCAAAGACATTCATGCTGACTAAACCCATTCCCACTTTTTCAACTATTCTCACTACTTCACCTTCTTCTTACAAAATTCAGCAATCCAGTGTAGCGTCAGCCATTCAACATACAGAGAAATTGCAAATAAAGAATGCAATTTCTTCAGACGTCAAACGTCCGTATTTTACGAGTTCGGAGTGAGAATGGGTTGGGACTGCTTATGAATTACAGTGCTTTACTTTCCATAGCTATATGTACGACTGGTTCATGAGAAAAGCCTGCATACACACTGTACAGTATGTATTAATGAACCACAGTAAATGCCCCCTATCATACTTTTTCTTGTTGCGGTCAGATTTTGCAGTGTACTCCTAACACTCATTTGTGGTACTCGCTTTTTGGCCCATTCAGATCCACTTCACGCAAACCAAAGAGCAGTTTTTCCATAACCACACGCCTCTGCTGCATGAGATAACTTTGCCTTTCCTAAATTTCCATTAAGTCTGTTTGATCGCATTCTGAGCGACCGACAAAGGCCAACCACGGGCCCCTAGAGACTGAGCGATGTTCCTACATGGGGCCCGACAGTGATATGCTTTCCCACATATCTTTTGTTAGCTAATCAATGTTCCCATGCCATTATAAGGGTTAGGTGCAACACCCGAGCCGTTTTGGGCAGCACCTAAGCCGAAAGAATGCAACATAGACTTTTCTCAGATCTAATGATTTTAGTCGGACTTCTTTAGTAAATTTTGTCTTTAAGCTTTTTGAGTGTTAGTGATTTACGATCTGCTCTAGCTTTTCCAATGTTTTAGACACAGATATGGTGATAATAACGGTCCAAAGTGATGTGTAAAAGAGACGCAAAACTACCACAAAGAGACACAAACTGACTACAAAGAGACGCCAAATGACCACAGAGACCCAAAACAACCACAAAGAAAACAAAAAAAGACCATAAAGTGACACAACATGACTACAAAGATGCCAAATCCCACAAAGAGACAGAACAAATTGCATTTTTTTAAATTGAAAAATGTCACATTTCCTTTAGGAAGCACGTGTAAATCCCCCTCCAAATATGCGCACCTAAGTCTTCCACAAAGCTAGGGAAACCACTGATAATGCTCTCTTATGTTTCCTGGCCGATATTCCACTTCTAAAGCATCCTTTGTTTCTGAGGAGTCTGATGATTTACTAGGGTTGGGTATTGTTTGGGTTTTTTACGATACCGGTGCTAAAACGATACTTTTAAAACGGTGCCGGTGCCTAAATGGTACCTGAACAAATACTTGCACCATGAGGCTTACTAGTTTCAAGTGAACGCACAATCTGAGTTGTTTTCCCGACAAAGTCAGCTGCACTCTGTTGGACGTCCCAATGTTGGAATCCTCTACAGTGAAATACAGTCACACTTTACACCGTTTAGCTGCACTTTAACCGTGTTTAATCCAGCTGCTAGCTAATGGTAAGCTAACGTTCCCTTCTGTCAAGTGTAGTGTTAACGAGCGTCACGTGCAGCGATGCTCCTGTTGCCTCTAACGTCCGTTTCGGAGCATCAGAGAGCAGCGCAGAAGGCATTTAATTGGCACCGAAATGAGGCACTGAAATCTGCGTTGCGATTCGGTCCGGTAGATACCGGTCGTTTAGGCACCGGTGCCGTATTAGCACCAGGGTTTCGGTACCCAACCCTATGATTTACAATCGTATGCAAGCAAGTCATTCTTGCTGGGTTCACGTAACGTTAGCGGGCGTAAATTGAGGAAGTGAAGTGAATAACTTCCACATTCACATAGACTACGGCTGCCGACCGCAAACAACCCAAAAATCTCTGCTTTCAATTAAATTGCGCTGCCAATTAAATGCCGTTAAGAGAAAGCTAGAATGTCATTCCAAAGATTTTGGATTCAGTGGCTAGTTTTTGTTTTCAAACGGACCAACATTTCATTGTTTCCCAGCTGTTTTCAAACGTTGGAGCTTGTATTGCAAGACAAATTTCCGTGCCTACGGACAATAACGTGTTATCTTATGTATCTTATCTTGTGTGAAACTTCAATATTCCTTTTTTTTTTACTTTATTGTAGTACTTTTCTTAGTGTCGAGTGCAAAAAGCATTACATTCTTTATCGTACTAAATTTGTTTTCTTCTTTTTTTCCCCCATATTAACATTCGATAGAAACACCAAGGGGGAACAGGGGGAACACATCACATAACAGGGAAGAGAAAAAAAAAAATAATTAAAAAATAGAAATAATAAAAAACACAGACAGAAAATAAGACAAAACGCACAAAAATAAAAAGAAGGGGCAGCTTCAGTGTGTGTGTGTGTGTGTGTGTGTGTGTGTATGTGTGCTTGCGTGCATGCATATCCATCTATATCCAACTATGTATCCAACTATATGCTCTGGATACAATTCATTCCATTTTTCTATTTGATTTCTGACTGTTAGAGTGAGTTTTTCCATTTCCAGTGTTTGTTATAGTGTTTTGTACCATGCTTGAAGATCTGGGGATTTGGCTTAAGCTGAGCATTTTAAATATGTATGTGTCCCTAGCATTGATCTTGAGGTTTGTATTCATTCCCACAAGATTTCCAGGTGTTGAGTGGAACTGTAACGTCAATATTCCTCTTGAGCATTGCAACGTGAGCCAGTCTTGTCCACCAACAGTAAGCACACTAAAAAATAAATAAAGTCAAGATTTGGTCGGCATTCAGAGTAATGTTACAGAGGAAAAACCCGCCTTGACTCTGTATGTATCCTGGATTTAAGGCTGAGCCAGCTGCAGTAGTGAAGCAGAGGAGCTGCAGGATACATTATACTTTCTACTGTACCAGTGTCCACAGATCTAAAGAAGGATTTGAATAATCCAAATCCTTCAGCCTCAGACCTCCAACCCTGTGGGACTCCCAGGCCTGTATGTAAGAAGTTTGTGAATCTGAAAAAGATAAATAAACTGTAAGTCCTTGAAGGATGGCTGCAAGGTGGAGCGGCTTAAATATGGCTGGGGTTCTTAAAGCCTTTCTTCAGCCGTGATCCGCTTGATAAATTTATTTCGACACCCTCCTGGCTGAGGATCATGAAGAGCCAGAGCTGTTGTCATAGGAACAGTACTGTAGGACTGAGAAGAGATGTACTTACTTACTGAATGTCTGTACACTAGCAAACACAGTGAGTGCGTTTACATGCACAGCAGTAACCGGGGTTGGTAAATAATCGGTTTATGCCAGTTCTCCCCGTATCCATGAGCGGGGGAAGAATGACGGAGTAAATGTTCCTCCGGTACAGTAGGTGGCGCTCTGCCCACCCGACCACGTCTTCCAGTTGATCTACTGTATGTCAAAATTACACCGAACGGCCACTAAATTAGTCAAATATGACAAATTATTGTTTCATCAACACACTCTCGTCACAGCGTAGGAAAGCACAGTGTTCCCACCAGGTGACTGACAACTTGTTCGGCTCGTTATATCTGTAAGCAATGTCGGGTGAAATTAGCAAGCTAACTTCGTTAGCTAACTAACATTAACGTTAGCCAGCAGCCGCAGCAGGGACTGTTCGGCCCCTCCACTTTTTTTTGCCGAGACACAGTGTTGACGGCCCCGGAGATGGACGATCTGTTGAGCCATCTGGTCAGCCCTATGTTCCCACAGCCCTGTGTCCCACATTTCTAAGTTTTTTCTTAAAATTAGGCCCTATGTTATCTGGGTTAGGGTTAGGGTTACATTCCATCTGTAGTCCATTGCTACTGGATAATAGGTTGGGTGTAATTGGCTACCAAATTGGGAAAAAGGGGGATAACATCTGATACAAATTTATGAAAAAGGAAATGTGGGAACATAGGGCCTAATTTTGGAAATAAATCTTAGACATGTGGGAACTGTGGGAACATAGGGCTGTGGCAACATAGGCACGCTCCCGTTTTGTTGTATGGTGTCATAGCAACGACTACGACTCTCAGCTCTGACAGACTATTTCAGGCTCAATGGTGTTTTAAGCCCCCAACGTTGACTTCAAGGCAGCGCTGCGACCGTCAACTTCACTGGCGCAAGGACCCTTTTTTCCGCCGTCAAACTAGCAAAAGTGGATTTGTACACGCCCTAAATGCACCTGCGCCAGGCACTTCACGCCGTGCACTTAGATCAGGGGTCTCAAACTCGTGGCCCGGGGGCCAATTGAGGCCCGCGGGCTGATATTTTGTGGCCCCCCTACTTGACATCAAAGTTTAGTGTCAGTGCGGCCCGCGCGTTGTTCTGAAATGCAACTTTTCACTAAGTTGTTGCGTGTGCCGCGCCTGTCACGCTTTTATTTTATTTTTTTATCACTTACGGGCTACCATAGCTCGTCTCGTGACTGTGGCGTTTGTTGTCAACGGAAGTATCAGCGTTAGTCACTTGGTAGAAACGTGTTCCGGAGTGACGGAAAATATCTGCCGTCACCCAGTTCCAGTCACGTCTCTCTCAAAACGTGCTGTGAAGAGAAAGGTTGGCGACGAGCACAGGCAATTTCAGTGAAAGTGGGAGACGGAATATTTTGTTATCGAGCACAGGAGCACCCCTACATGTCTCATATGCACAGAGAAAGTTGCGGTGTACAAGGAATATGACATCAGACGTCATTACTCAACTAGACATGCTGAGGAGTATACAACATACCAGGGAGATGAGAGAAAGAACCGGGTCGCCAATCTTAAAAAATGTCTATTGAGGCAACAAGATTTATTTAAGAAAGCAAACAAAGAATACTTTTGTTGAATACTTGACGCGGCCCAGCCTGACCCACACTCTGCCTTGAGCGGCCCCCAGGTAAATTGAGTTTGAGACCCCTGACTTAGATCGTTAAAATAGGGCCCTTAATGTTTAAAAGTAGTGAAGTTTGCACAGCAGGGTCTCTCCCATGAAAATTGTCTACTTATCCTTGTTTTCCCTAATGCCTAATAAGCTAAATACTATATTTCACGCATGTCTAATAGTGTCTTTTGACGTCAGCAGAGGTGCTATAAAACACAGTGAGAAACTCAATTAAGCACTTCAATTCGGCTGCTGCCTTTTATTTCACTAATTATCATAAAACATCAATCGAAATAAAAAGCAGCGCTGATCAGAGGAAACCGGCTCGATCTGACAGAAGTATCATTCTGTTTGAACCAATTACACACGTGTGTAATTAGGTTTATTAAAGGACAGAGATCTGACATCAGTGCTCTTTCTAATATATTTTTCTCAAAATATCAAGGCTCCTCAGCGTGCTTGCTCATTTGGGTTCAGTCAGGGGCAATCTTTTATTCCTGTGCCGGAGCAGTGCATCTTTTTGAAGATTTATCTTATCTTTGGCCGTATGTTAGCCAACGTATGTCTCATCTGTTCAATAACGCCAGCAGCTTTTATATTCTGAGCAACTGTTGATTTATATCACACGTGTTTGAGAACCACTGATCTAGGTCATACAGAGGCATCTGTATTCAATTTAGTTTAATTTCATAACCAGTTAAAACACTCCCTTGTTCTGTTTTTAGGGGAGCGTGCCTATGTTCCCACATTTCCTTTTTCATAAATTTGTATGAGATTTTATCCCCCTAACCCTAACCCTTTTATCCCCCTAACCCTAAAACATGTTGTGGGAGGATGGGGCTTAAATTGAAGGGAAATGTAGGAACACAAGACCTAATCCTGAAAATATCCTAGAAATGTGGGAACATAGGGCTGACCCCATTTTTAGCCCTTTCTTTATAGAAATCTGAAAAACTTTGAGCTTCAGTTTGAACGATTTTGTCAAAGCTGAATTCCTTAATTATTTATCTTCATTATCCCACCTGCCTTCGTCCTGATTGGTTGATCTACTTCCTGCATCGATGGCTACAAGAAGATCATCGCTCTTTCTACCTCGTAATGGTTTTATAGTTATAGTTATGGTTCTTGTAGTCTCGCATTGTCAGATCTTCCTCCACTGCGCTGCGGAGGAGGGTCTAGATATTCCATACAGCATTCCAGGATGGGAGAAAAACGTGCTCTGGTTTATTGGCATTTCTTTGTAACAATCACAATCGTCTTGGGCGGGTGTGCGCTAGGTGCCGGACGGAGCAACGGTGCCTCTGCTAAATAGCCTCAGGAAGGAACTTGTTTTGGTGGAACATGTGTACGTTCAAAAGTAGTTTTAGTCGTGCAACAGAAAACTCAGATTGGACAGATAGTCTAGCTAGCTGTCTGGATTTACCCTGCAGAAATCTGAGGAGCAGTTAACCATAGTCCTCAGAAATCCACCAGAGGTTAGAACACCAACACAATGAAACAGGAAGGGGACGGGACATCTGGCGGAATGTCCGGCACCACCGGAGCAATCCCGGAAGTAGAACGTCGTGGATATAGACTAGTAGAGAAGTGACCTTGATGCAGAGACGTCATGAAATTAATCTTTACAAAGGGAGGGAACTGACCCATGCTCTCTCTGTCTCTGTCTGTCTCTCTATCACTGTCTCTCTCCCTCTCTCTCTCTCTCTCTCTCCTCTTTATTCCCTCGCTCCGCTCTGTTTATCAGCAGCAGAGTAAAGCCTGAGTCATGCTGACGCTCAGCATGTCACACTCTACCACTTTAAGGAACATTCTTCAGATATTCAGCCCCGTCACTCACAACGCTGATCATTTAGGTCATTTAGTGTTCAGAATTTGATCCATATGGCCCCCCCAAAAATGTAGCACTTATATACACCAAACTTTTCACTTTCATTCCTATCTACATTCTTGCACAGGGTTTAGAATGCCAACACAAAGAAAGAGGAAGGTAATGGGCATCCGGCCGAAAATGTAGAACATCCGGCGGATTTTCCAGCGGCACTGGAGCGATCCCGGAAACGAAAAGTCGACGATATAGACTAGGTTGTAAAGCAACGACAAACTTTAAAGCAGCCATATTATGCTCATTTTCAGGTTCATAATTGTATTTTAAGGTTGTACCAGAATAGGTTTACATGGTTTAATTTTCAAAAAACACCATATTGTTGTTGTACTGCAGCGCTCTCTCTCACTGCTGCAGATCCTCTTTTCAGCTGGTCTCTGTTTTAGCTACAGAGTGAGACCTCTTTTCTTCTTCTTCTTCTGTACTATCTTTGATTGCACTGCACATGCCCAGTAGCTCAGATGTAGATCATGTCAGCTAGCTAGCTCCATAGACAGTAAAAGAAAGGCTGACTTCGGTCAGTTACAAGGCAGGATTAGCTGGGAGACTTCTAAATGAGGGCGCACATGTAAGTAGTTCTTTTGTAGATTATGGTGAACTTGTGTGTGTTGTAGCAGTGCTTTGCTACTGAGAACGAGGTAGCATGCTAGCGTTAGCATGCTAGCGTTAGCATTAGCGTTAGCATGCTAATGCTACGAGCTAATGGTTGCGGTTAGCCTGCTCATTTCGGCTTGTGACGTCACAAGCCGTGCCGATTTTGAACAGCTCACCCAGAGACTGAAGGCAGGACACATTCAGAAACTGTATCTCACTCTAAACAGCATGGATGGATTTTTTTCAAAGTTTGTATGTGTGTGGAAGCACTAGAGACACAACATAACACCCCAAATCCCAGAAAAAGTGATTTTTTCATAATATGGGCACTTTAAATTTGTGTTGATTTTATGTGTTGAGAAAAGCAACAAAAACATGGAAAAAAATTGTCGAGAAAAAATAAATGTCAAAAAGCGACAAATGTCAGATTTTTTTGTGACTTTGCTTCGTAATTAAAAATCACATTGAAGTACATTGAAAAAAGCGGCAAGGTGCAATATTTGAAAATCGATAATTATTTTTTTTTTTTTTTTACATTTATGTCAAAACCTCGAGACTTTCAAACATCAACATGTCATTTATTAATATGTATTCGTGTCAAAATGACATATAAACATCTTTTTGTATTCTATGTTGCCTGTAAACGTTTCCAACACGCTTGCGTGTCGCGTGAAAAATAGGCGTCGGTCCTATTTGTAGCATGCACGCGTTTTCTGAGATGTGCGTCACACAGGCAGTTTGCACGCCACGCAGCTGGCGCGTGAGCGTGTCAGCTGCATGGCGTGTCCGTTTTTATTTC
Source organism: Sander lucioperca (assembly GCF_008315115.2). NCBI lineage: Eukaryota > Metazoa > Chordata > Actinopteri > Perciformes > Percidae > Sander > Sander lucioperca. Next base: position 11,774,789 of record NC_050189.1, read on the forward strand.
AGCCAATGTGCAGCCGGCCTTAGCTGGGAGCTCTGCGCTGGGGCCATGAAGGGAAGCCAAACATCTTAACATCTTAACACCCTGCCCATACAAAGATGACACAGAGCTGGATTTAAAACCGCAGAATATCCCTTTAAACGGGAACAAAAGATGCCTCCAAAAAACATCTGGCTCTTGTATTTGTTTGCACAATTAAATCATGATTGTAAAGACATTCAATAACAAAACTAAATGTGCATGACAGACCAATAGGGTTATACAAAATCCTCCCTGGTTTGGACTCAGTTCTACGTTTACATTAACAATTCAATTATAATTCCTAACATTAAAAAAACAGTTGACATATATTCAATAGTTTGTAAACAAAAAATTAATGACCTCATTTCTTTATAATAAAATCCATTTTAAGATTGTAAATTATTTAATTTGAAGGAGTTTAGCTTGGATGAAAACTTAAATGTATTCCTCACTCGCCATTCTAAAATGAATTAAAACACATTCACAGTCAGTCCACACACAGCTCGATATGAGATGGAGCTGATGCTGACGCAGTGGGGAGGATTATCATATACTGTGTGTGTGTGTGTGTGTGTGTGTGTGTGAGAGAGAGAGAGAAATATTGGGAGATAAAAAGTTGACCTGCAGTGTGGGGAAAGTTAGACTTGGATTATAATCAGACTAGCCTTAATAGGTTTTTCGTTTTTACACACACACACACACACACACACACACACACACACACACACACACACACACTGCCGTTGTGTCTCGGCAAAAAAGTTGAGGGACCGAGCAGCCACCGCTAATGTTAGTTAGCTAATTCTACCCGACACTGGTTAACGTGACTGATATATGAGCCGAACGAGTTGTCAGTCATCTGGTATGGTAAGACCATACCCTGGTCAATGGCTGTGCATGTAAACACATTTAGAATTTCCAAGAATTTAAACAATAAATCGGAATTTCACCCGAACCAAAGAGTATAGAAGTACCAAGAGGCGAAACTCAATAGAACATTGTGTTGCGTTCAGTCCAAGATGGCGGAGCTGCACTCTTTAGAGCTTAACGCACCCATGACCGAGCTGCAGCTTGCAATGGAACGTCCTAAACATGGACTGTATATAAGAATGGACCAACAGATCCCGTGTCTCTGGACGGAGACCAGTGGAGGATATTAGAAGATCTTTTCCCGGTGATGGCTGAGCGTTACTGAGCAGCCTCCAACTGAGCTTGAAGACGTAGATGTGACGTGAGCAACCTGTCTGAAAGTTGGAAGTCTTCTGGTAGCTGTGCCAAGAGAAATCTCAATCATTCCCAATCTAGCAGAGACGGAGAGCGTAGGTATATGTAAGGAGATAACATAGACACAGGCTAATTATTGATCACTAAAATGATAGTTAACATTAGTAATTAAACTTAAACAGCTAATGGAAGTCCAAACTGCCTGAGAGCTTCTCCTGTACTATGCGGTAATTCCTCTACTATGCGACAGTAAGTCGCGTGGTTATGACCCAATCGTTAGCCTATTTTTATAAAAACGTCTGCTACGGAGCCATAACGTGAGGTACAAGGTAATGGAGCCTTTTATACATTGTTGTGTTTCTTTAGAAATAAACTACGAACAAATAGAATCTTTAAACTCTTCAGATGTAAAGTTATTCTCTGTCAAAGTGACGTCAAAATGAATGGCAGTCAATGGGATGCTAACGGGAGGTGATAGCTTGTTAGCATCAAAATGGCGCCATAGGAGGTTTGGGTTGTGAGGAGAAGCTGACCCCCTTGGTCCTAAAGAGTGCAGCTCCGCCATCTTGGACTGAACGCAACACAACGTTCTATTGAGTTTCGCCTCTTGGTACTTCTATACTCTTTGCCCTTAAACTAAAAATATTAACTGTTTCTTCAGTTGGAGAAAAAACAATGTCAGAGCATCGTTCCTGGTGCGCTCCGGCAACCCCTGGTCGTGACGTTGTTTTTAGGGTTAAAAACAAAGCAGTTAGGTAGATCATTGTATCAGTAAGGGTCCTCACAAGTATACCAGTACAACACGAGTAAATGTGTGTCCTAGCCGATTCTTCACCACCTAGGCTGCTAAGACAGAGTTTCTGGCTGAATAAATGATTCCTCCAAATAGTCAGAATACATGAATGTAGATGCAGCTGTCACACACTATCTCGCTGTGTGTGTGTGTGTGTGTGTGTGTGTGTGTCTGTCTCTGTATGTGTGTGTGTGTGTGTGTGTCTCTCTCTCTCTGTGTGTATGTTTGTGTCTGTGTGTGTCTGTGTGTGTGTCTATGTATCTTTGTGTGTCTGTGTGTGTGTCTCTCTGTGTGTGTGTGTCTGTCTCTGTGTGTGTGTCTGTGTATCTTTGTGTCTGTGTGTGTGTCTCTCTGTGTGTCTGTGTGTGTGTGTGTCTGTCTCTGTGTGTGTGTCTGTGTATCTTTGTGTCTGTGTGTGTGTCTCTCTGTGTGTCTGTGTGTGTGTGTGTCTGTCTCTGTGTGTGCGTGTGTGTGTGTGTCTGTCTCTGTGTGTGTGTCTGTGTATCTTTGTGTCTGTGTGTGTGTCTGTGTGTGTGTGTGTGTCTGTCTCTGTGTGTGTGTGTGTGTGTGTCATGTGAGTGACTGACAGATGAGATAAGAAAAGATAAACACAATTTGAAATCATATCTGACGTGTATTTTCCTGCTTTGTTGGTTTTTGTTCTGTTGGTTTCTGCTCTGTCATCACTGAAACTCATCTGTTTTTTTTCCTCTCTCTACATTTCCTCTTCCCTTCCTCTCTCGTATATAGTTTTTATTTTCTGTTTCTGTCGGCCCACTTCCACCTGTATTGCCCTCCACAGGCATGCTGACTTTTTGCATTTCTGTCCTGCTGGAGTCAAACAAAAAAGCAGTATGAGGTGAATATCTAGCGTTGTTTACCGTTTTCTGACTTCCTCTTCCTCCTCTGTGCTTCCTCATCTCCTCCTTTTTTTCCCCGTTGTTTATGACATTTATCATTGCTCGTTAATGACACCACTGTTAAGTTTCACTGCTGTTCACTGTTTACCGCCATCTGTTGTTTTTTTTTGCTGCTGTTGTTGTTGATGTCATTTCCAGCTGTTCTCCTCTTCTGTGTCTATAAGTCTTTAAAGTGCCCATATTAATAAAAAATCACTTTTTCTGGGATTTGGGGTGTTATGTTGTGTCTCTGGTGCTTCCACACACATACAAACTTTGAAAAAAATCCACCCATGCTGTTTAGAGTGAGATACGGTTTCTGAATGTGTCTTGCCTTCAGTCTCTGGGTGAGCTGTTCAAAATCGGCACGGCTTGTGACGTCACAAGCCGAAACGAGCAGGCTAACCGCAACCATTAGCTCGTAGCGATAGCATGCTAACGCTATGGCTAACGCTAGCATGCTACCTCGTTCTCAATAGCAAAGCACTGCTACAACACACAAGTTCACCATAATCTACAAAAGAACTACTTCCATGTGCGCCCTCATTTAGAAGTCTCCCAGCTAATCCTGCCTTGTAACTGACCGAAGTTGTAGAAACAGCCTTTCTTTTACTGTCTATGGAGCTAGCTAGCTGACATGATCTACATCTGAGCTACTGGGCATGTGCAGTGCAATCAAAGATAGTACAGAAGAAGAAGAAGAAGAAAAGAGGTCTCACTCTGTAGCTAAAACAGAGACCAGCTGAAAAGAGGATCTGCAGCAGTGAGAGAGAGCACTGCAGTACAACAAAAATATGGTGTTTTTTGAAAATTAAACCATGTAAACCTATTCTGGTACAACCTTAAAATACAATTATGAACCTGAAAATGAGCATAATATGGCTGCTTTAAGAAATATATTTTTATCAGAAACAATCTGAAGGTATTTGTATATTATATATATATCAACATGTTTACAGTGTGTTATAAAGTCAGTATCATGTAACTGTACATATGCCAAAAGATCCAGAGAAAAGTGAGTATTTGAACCATAGACTGTATATATTAATGGACAAAGCATCCGGTTCGGCGAAGTGCTGCAAATGCGGAAGTTCCTTAAACCTGCATTCTGTCTGAATTCCAGCAGGGGGCGACACATGCGGTTGCAAAAGGAGGTCGGTTTCTGTAGAAGTCTATGAGAAAGTGACCCACTTCTCAATTGATTTATCACCTCAGTAAACATTTTCATAATGAGTTCATGGTCTCAATCGCTAGTTTTAAGTCTTCTGCAACACAGAATGATGTTCATTTTTTAAATTATGGTCTCGTTGATTTTAAAATCGGCGATAAAGCGGGGGGTGTTTTAGGGCGTGGCTATGATGTGATTGCCAGTGAAAGTGTGTAACGTAACGTAGAGTGTAAGCAGCTCCTCCCTCACTCCTCCCTCTCATCTAAAATCGTCACATCCGAAACCAGGATGGCTGCGCCCGTAACGGCAAACTGGACGACTCATAGCAGATCTCCACAAACCAATGGCTGACGTCACACATGCTCTGTCCGTTAATATTATACAGTCTATGATTTGAACCTGAGTGGAGAGTGGAGTGGAGATTCAATGAAATGTATTAATAGTGTCAAATCATAACAGACGTTATCTCAGGGAACTTTATATTACATACATACATTAAGTTTGAGCTTTGAGCTTAAGTTTGAGCTTTTGTATAAAAAGGCACTCAAAACTTCAGATAAAAAACCTTTTTCTTATCATCATTGCAAGATCTTAGAAAAATACAACTTATTAAGTTTTGATAATTTCTGTAAATCTTCCTCAATATGCTTAATTTATAAAGTACTACATGGCTTGGCGCCACCACCACTTCAAGAGTTTATTAAATACAGACAGACTCGGATTACTAGAGCTGTTGTAAACAAGGACTGTGAGGTTCCTTTTAAAAAAACCTCTTTTAGCCATCTATTAAAGGTAGTGCATTATGGAACACACTACCCCGAACTATAAGGGAATGTCCCACTCTGGCCACCTTTAAGAGCCAGGTAAAGGTGTGGCTCAGAGCTAACCAATTGTGCATCCACCTCTGACTGCATGCTGTACCGTATCAGCCCAGTAGAGCGTATTGATGAATCGTGTCGCCGTTTTAACACTTACTAATGAATTGTTTAGTTTTCTTTCTGTTTTAACATCTATTAATGTGTTACCCTGTTTTTCTTCTCTTTCGTCCTGCTTTACCTAGTTTGATATAGCAAATGTTGCTGCTGTGTATTTATTCTTTTTATTGTAATGGACTACAGATGGAAATTAGCCTTTGGGCTATAATCTGGCACTTTTTACGTGTACTTCTGTATATGTTCATCAAATGTGCATTGTCCTGAAATAATAAAACAAAAAACAAACAAAGTCTAGGACACACTGTAGTTTACAGAGACCCAACAATTCCCTCCAAGTGCAAGCATTTGGTGCGAAAAGTTGCGAGGAAAAACCTTTAACAGACAGATTGTTTTTGTCAACACTGATAGTGCTGTACCTAAAATTGACTGTAAAAAATGTGCTTACTTCACAAACCCTCAGATTATTGTTGTCATCATCTGTTTTTCTCGCTCCCGACCTAATGCCCATTGAGAAAAAAAAAAAACCTACCTAGTTCATGAAACCGAAGTCAGGCAGTAAGCATGATTGGTCCGCGTACAGTAAAGGCAAAGAGTCTGTGTTACCTTATTTGACAGAAATCTATGTGCATTTTCCTGTTATTTCTGACAATTTGATGAAAATGTATATTGTGCTTAAGTAAATAAACCCCAATTAACAAAACTAGTTAATAACATATTACTGTTTTTTCCAACTGCTTACAAACGTTTTCAAAACTATGTCTCCTTTTTTCGAAACTCTACATACAATTCCCAAAACTGCACACACAAAATGGAAAATGCCTCAATTGACAAACACTTTTTTCATAATAGTACATTTTTTTTATATACCATGTACACACTGTTGTTCTAAATCTAAAACTCTTTTGTCTTTCATAGGCCTATATCTACATTTACGATGTTCGAGAGTGAACGTAATCTGCTGAGAGTGGTTGAAAAGTGTGCTGTAAACAACAATGCAGTGTTACAGTAAAACAGAAAATATTCATTGGACAAAACATCACATTTGTAAGAGTAGCACAGCGTTGTATACAGTAGCATGAAACAAGAAAACAAAACTACAAACATATGGAAACCAAAGGTATCATTTTTAGAATAAAGAATACGTGTGTGTGTGTTTGTGCGTGTTTGTGTGTCGTGGTGGGGGGGGAGGGGGGGTTGTATGCACAAACAAAGTCTGATTGATTAGTAATGCTGAAATAGTCATTAGATAGTTGCTTGCAGTATGGACACCATTGTAAAGCTACTCAAGATGGGCTTCTCTCATGGTCAATCCGTGGTTGATCACATGATGAATAAGTGTGGCCCTGATCTCATCAGAGGAGATGGCTCTCCTTCTTCCTCCTCCTCGTCCTCCTCCTCGTTGTCGTCCCCTGTCTGTCCCTCCTCCTCCTCCCCTTGCTCTCTGTCCATTGTTGGCATCCATTGTTCAAAACAGGTAATCTGACCTTTGACCTATGTATAGGCCTATACTAAAGCAGTGATTGGTTAGTGTTCAGTTATGACATAATGTGTTTGCACATGTGAGGAGTGTGTGTGTGTGTGTGTGTGTGTGTGTGTGTGTGCCCTGGTAAATAAGTGTAGCATTTTGATTGGTTGTGTTTAGAAAAGGAAAGCAAGTCACTTCCTGTTAGATTTTTATGTCTTAGGTAGAGAATTGTGTGTATCGTGTGACATGAAAAGATTTTGTGTGTAAGCATTTGAAAAAAAACTGTAATATTTAAATAAATCACCGGGAGAGTCTGGTATGCAGCTAGACTCTGGAGATAAAACTTAGATTAGCTCTCATATTCAAGTTTATGTTCTGCTTGTTCAACGGCTGTTTGTGCAAATACACTTTTAGAGGATTTGAATTGTTGTTCTTTTAAATTCTTGTTATTTTGGTGCTGGTGATTTTCCTGGGGCTGGCTAAAACCTCTTTGGGGGGCGCCAACAATTCCTCTATGCAGGTGTGTGCCGTTCCTTGAATCTGTCCGACGATTTCCACATCAACCCTTACTGAGAAAAGTTCCTGAATCTCTTTGTCTCTCCAGTTCCCGGTCTTCGTGTAAATTACCCTCAGGTGTTTGGCTTCTTCCGGTTTCCCGCTAGCCGCATAATTACACATCATCAACACGGCCGCTTGCTCGCTGTGAATTCTCCGGACAATCAGCTGCTCTCGTCACACGTGGGCTTGCTCTTTCTCTGTTTCTCTCTTAAACAAGTTTGTATTAAAGGATAGAAGAACATTTTTATAACGGCTGATTACAAACTTCAGTGTATCTTTTATTAGAGTTGTGGCGTCTGTCAGAGTTTTGGGAGTATTTTATTTTTCTGTTAGAAGTGTGTTGGACGGAGAACAGTCGTGACAACAAGCTGTTTGATGTGAGTTGGAAAGAACCTGAACATATTTTATTCCGTGTGTCTTCGCCATCTTTCATCTTGTTTTAAGGTTTATTCTCTTTTTTGTTTAGTGCATAGTTTTACTTCAACTCTCAGATATATGTTTTTTAATTAATAATTTATGACTATATTTAGGAGGAATCGGGCTTTGAAATCTGGGTTCTTCAAAGAAAAATATCTAGCAAACAACTGTTAGATTTAGTTTATCAAAGACGCTAGCAAACAACTAATGTTAGATTTAGTTTATCAAAGACGCTAGCAAAACAACACAGTACAGAAAAGAATGCAGAAACGTCACATAGGTCGGACCTCTGTGTTAACTAAATATATATCTTTAAATGTCACAGTTACGGCTGAAAATGACAACAGAAATAACCAAGTTTGTAGGGTTTGTCCCGAATACCATTTTTTGTGCTTTGAAGCTTTGGCACTAATGAATAGCGAATATTCAAAGCTTCTGATCAGCCAGTGACTTCACCAGAGTGCCATTAGTGAGAGTGGCATTACGCTCGGCCGTACTATTTTACCGTCAATAAATCGCCTGAACGAAACCAGGCTGCTGCAGTGTAACCACACAGATCGCTACACATCAGACTGCTCGGTTATAACTCAACGTTTCCCTGTTCTCGGGGAGATGGAGGGAATAGCGATGCATGAATTAGCCAGGGCCTATCGGACATCTAGCTGATTGACTCCGACAAAAAACCCACGGTAAATTTCAGCCTGCATACACATTTTTTCAGCGTTCATTTTATTTTTAATAATTTTTTTTTTGGGGGGATTCTGTCATGACAGTATTGTAGGAAAAAGAAAACAACAACAAAACCAACATTCAAATCCCAAAATTGAAAATGGAATACCTACCCAACGAACAAATATCTGAATAGTCGAATATTCGGGTCCAGCCCTAACATTTTGCCGATTTCACATATCACCGCAATTCAAATAAATTGACAGTTGTCTACCAAGACGTGATTTCTGTGTTACCCCAGATTCAGTCTGTAAAAACATATTTTTTTGTGTTTTCCGTAAGTTAAACAAAACAATTAGAAAATGATTTCAGATTCAGATAAGTATATGTTTATACTTATACTGTTTATATTCTTTTTATCCTTCTTATATTTGTATGTGTGACGTGCTCCAACAACACCATGACAAATTCCTCGTATGTGCAACGTACTTGGCAATAAAGCCCTTTCTGATTCTGATTCAGATAACTTTATTAATCCCCAAAGGGGCAATTCAGTTTTACAGCCAACCCATCCATTAAGGGTTAAACTAACTTAAAAAGTGCATTAAAAGTGCATTAGCACGCAATCTATATAATGTAATGTTATAAAGTAATAAATTAAAATAAACAATAGACAATAAATAAATAGTACTGCAGCAGTCATACATCCCCCTGTATACAGAAGCTTCTCTCTTCCGTAACATCCACATGTTTACACATGATCCAATCATCACACACACCCACCCACCCACCCACACACACACACACACACACACACACACACACACACACACACCTGCCAGTGACGGCAATGGCTTTTTTGTCTGTAAGATTAAAGCCCTCACCTTGCACATTATATTTATTTAATAGATGAGAGAACTCGCAGTCTTTTCTTCCCTTTGTCATCTGTTTTTCCAACATGCAGAGGCCGGTGATAAGTTTCTTTGGGTCCTGATAGCGTGTGCAGAGAGCCGAAACCAGTCCTCACAAAGCTAAACAGTTTCTGCTGATTAAGTGCCGCTCATGTTGATGAATGTATCAACATTTATATGAACTCTGAGCGGCTGGGCAGAAACAGGAAACTGTTTATAGAAAGATTAAATCAAACTGCTCTCGTCTCTCTCTTTATGTCCCGAAGATTTTATGTCCCAGAAGAAGTTAAGGAGAAAACGCAAGACTTCACAGATGAGTTTTCTCTCTGCTGAGCTGTTATGCTGAACGGTTATTTCCCTCCCTGAGCTCTCCTCCTCATATTCTTCATTTTGACTAAACTGACGTACCAAAGAAAAGTTTCCTCTTGTGGTTTTGGCTGGCAGGGCAGTACGAGCACCTCCACGCTTGAAAATGGCTTTCCGGCGAGTCATTGTGCACACAAACTAAGAAATTAACTTTCCTTTTATAGCGTTTCAGTGTAATTTTAATGAGGTTTTTTTATGGACAGCTTGGTCCCCTGTTTCTCGTTTTTATTCAGTTGTGAAATAACTTTTGCTTTAGGCCCTTTGGCAAAATAAAAATCCACTTTGTTCCACTGAGGTTTGCTGTTATTTTGAATCATAAAATTAATCATATTACACACTCATGTTTATTCAGCTTCAGGCTTAAAAAGCAGCAGAAAAATGTTCATTTTTTCCAGAAATGTCTCTTCAGGGATCAGTTAATTATAAGAACATTATTATTATTATTATTATTATTATTATTATTATTATTGTTTTAATATTTTTCCTTTATATTTAAGTGCTTGTTTTCCTTGGATTTTCTTTTCTCAAATTTAAGATTGAACATATATATAATAGCTAAAAGTGGATGTTGTAACAGATCTTTTGCTTCTTCGAGTTAGAGTTATAAAGAACAAGGTCAAAATCAGGCAAAAAAGCATTCACAGTTGTGCTTTAAAGTGACTATATGTAACTTTTTGATGTTTCTAAAACTGTAATTTTTCATCTAACGGTCATAAATGACCTGTAACAGCAAAAGAGATTAACAGTGAAAAGAATGCTGTTTTTATATAGTTTTTATTAATGCCTTTGCCCAGGTCAGATTTTTTTTCTGCGAAGTCACTCAATGATCAACGTGACATCATGACTTTGCGTAAACATGCATGCCACTTTCTAAAGCCAACTGGCGTGTTATCTGTACACATTTTGAGCTATCCGCGTGTATGTCTATGCCGTATACAGCGGACGGGTTGCAGACCGATCTCAATAAGTGGCGTTTGTATGACGCGCCAATTCGTATGCCATTTTGGCGTGTTATCAAGACACATAATCGCTTTTTGCACGGTTGGGTTTAGGAAAACAATAACGGGGTTGGGTTTAGGAAAAGAAGAAGGCGACGGTTGGGTTTAGGAAACGTGATACGCGGGACACGATCCCCTGTCTCCATGGTGAAAGTCCTGTGTTTGACCCGTCCACCACCCCGACCAACTTCCTTACGTGGATTTTCGGGCATTCATACTACTCGCTACGGCGTAAATTGACTCGCTAAAAAACGATTATGCGTCTTGATAACACGCCAAAATGTCATACCAATTGGCGTGCCATACATACGCCACTTATTGAGATCAGTCTGAAATGATACAGTGACAGTGAAACCCGGTTTAGCTCATGAAGCATCCAAAGTAGGCTAAGTTAACGTATGTTAACACTTGAAATGCACCGATGCATCTGTAATGTATTCTCTTGTTAAATGAATGATTTTCTGTCTGAGCAAAATATTCATCGCAACTATATGACCTCCCGGTAACGCTAACTCAGTAATCTACAGTGGGGAATACAGCACCGTAAAGAAAAGACCTTTACGACAGCAGGAGAGGTGTCAACACTACCGCTTTTGTCCAAAGCGACCGCTGGAATCAACATAAGCTGTAAGCTACAAATAGCCACTTTAAGGAGGCGTTATGGACACGTAGCAACTACGATTCCATCCATCTTCATCTCCTTATCCAGATATTCAACTGTTTTTCCTCGCCACTGTCACACTTAATACTTGCTCTTGGGGGAATTACTGGAATTGTTGGGTCTTTGTAAATTATAGAGTCTGGTCAAGACGTAGCAGCAGTGGACCCCAAAACTTCAAAGAGTACAAAGAGTCGTTGCTATGGAGATGATACACCGTCCCGTCTCATTGGTCTGAACTGGCAGCTCTCAGAACGCTGCAGACCGACGCTTTGCAAGTAGTTGCAAGTTTGAACTCGTCTCGTTGCGATTCTTTGGTCTGAACTGGGCTTTAGGGTCATTTAAAGGAAGGAAGGAAGTTATATCGGTCATTGAAGATGTTCTTAATGAGGTTTCAGGGTTCCTTTTAAGAAGTTTAAAGAGTTTGTGGAAGGGTATTGGGAATTATAAGGGTCATTAAAAAGAAGGAAGGGAGTTATATCTGTCCCTAAAGATGTTTCTTTGAGGTTTAATGAAAACTGCTTGAGTGATTGAAGAACTTTGTGTTGATTGTTACCGGCTGAGTTCAAACCTATGACGTCATTAATACAGGACAGACACACGTACACGCACACACCACTCCAACAGCTGAGAAAAGATCTGAGAGTTTGTGTTTTTGTGTTTGTTTGAGGACTGTTGACCCTCTGTCCGGCTTATTACTGATTCTGAGAGGCTTCCAATTATCCCATTTCCGTTTAAAATGATCCACACGCACATGTGCACATGCGCACACGCGCGCGCACACGCACGCACGCACGCACGCACGCACGCACGCACACACACACACACCATTCCAACAGCTGAGAAAAGATCTGAGTTTGTGTTTTTGTGTTTGAGGACTGTTGACCCTCTGTCCGGCTTATTACTGATTCTGAGAGGCTTCCAACTATCCCATTTCACCTTTAATGATCCACACGCACACACGTGCGCACACACACACACACACACACACACACACACACACACACACACACACACACACACACACACACACACACTACTACAGTATGTCTGTCTGAGTGCTACCATTAGCGAGACAGTTGAGTGTCTCCATTAACTCCAGTTGTCATGAGCTTCAGGGAATGTAGGACCCAAATGCAGAGACCAGGCAGAATAGAGCTTGGATATTTAATAAAAGAAATCCTTACAACAAACGGTGTCCAGCAAAAACAGCAGGCAAAGAAATCCAGAAATGAAGTAAAAGACAAAACAGGATTCACAGGAACCACGAACACCGAGACTAAACGGGTGGACTAAACACACAGACACTGCAAACAGAAATAATAACCTGACAACAGACAAGGGAAACACAGAGACTAAATACAAGGGGTGAAACACATCAGGGCGGGGCAGAAACAATCAGACAGGCAGGAAAACACAAGACAGGAAGTAAAACTAGACAAGACAAGACAGAAAACCAGACTACAAAAATAAAACAGGAAACAGAACATACAACCATGACACCAGTGGTTCAACCAGCTGATTCTTTAGCCGTCAAAAAAGTGAACTTTGCTTAGTCATTGCAGCACACACACAGACACACACACACACACACACACACACCTACACACACACACGCACACACGCACGCACACACACACACACACACCCCCACACCTCATCTTTTTTAATCTCCCCACACTGCCACCCTGGATTGATTTTTTTTTTCTCTTTTTATTGAAGCTTCCAGACTGCAAATAACATTTTACTGAGCTGAAATAGAAAAGTGATGCCCTATATTACATAATGATGGGTAAAGGGAAGAAAAAAAAAATACAGACAGATTAGGATGGATGGTAAATTCTGTCCAAACTTATCACACTTACACGCTGTGTATTATACAGATAGCTACTGATTATTTCAAGGAAATCAGAGTAAACAGAACCGACCTTTTCAAATGTTAATTTGCTGGGGAAGCAGAAGATAAGGAGCATTAAGGTTGTATTATGAAGCTCTCTGCGGGCATTTTGAAGAAAGGCAAATCATTAATATCATAATTGTGATTCGTCAGTCACAAAAACAATAAGTTAGTCTTTTTTCTCTCTCACCCAAACGACCATGAAAAAGGTTTTACAATAACTGGTCAGAGTTGGGAGTAATGGCGCGTTCCAGGCAGCCCGTAACTTGTGTATTCACGACCTTCTACCAGTGAAAGTGTCCTGGCACGGTAGTCAAACCCGTAACTTACTCCCCGTGAACTGGTACCAGATGGTTGTTCTCCCAGTTACAGTTTTTGACGTCACACATAAACAACAATGGAAACCCCTGTTGATGCTGTACAGACGCTGGTGATTAACGGTGAGAAATAGAAATAAATAGACATAAATGGGTAACGTAAAGTAATTCCGCACATTGTCATCAAAACAATACACATACGATTGTGTACTACTACAGGTTATGTTTATTAAATAAAGCCCAAAATATGTCGCCGACTAGAAATCGCTAGCATCAGCTAGCTCTAGCATCAGCTAGCTAATGTCAACGTTAGGTAGCTGCTAGCTAACGTTAACGTTAGGTAGCCGCTGCGTTGGGATCCTGATCTTGTTGTCGATGCTAGCAGCTGCTGTGCTTGTTAAATTCTGCACTTTATAATGCTACTACTGCCTACATGCGCTGGAGGCAAGCTTTAATCTAGCAATTTGCGACAATCCCCAATGTCCAGTGGCGTACAGAGGCAGATTATTTCTGAAACTGTGCTGAAACGCTTGTGTGTATGGACATCGTTTTTATTTTAGAATGTGTTGGCGTGAATGCATGATGATGATCTCTCAATGGGCTGAAACAGTGTTGAAACAGTGGGCTGAAATAACTCAACTTGACACATATTTTAAATTATTCTTTTACTAAATCATCTCTGTTTGTATTTACTCGTTAACACTATGTACCTATTGTTGCTGCAATTCTTCAGCCTTAAAAAAAACCCGCTGCCACATTTCCACTCATTTCTCATTTTGCTGGGAGCTTAAAGGCTTAGGTGTGTGCATATGTTTGAGTGGGACAGAGGTGGAAATTGCTTTTGCCATGAGGAAATGTGTGTGTGTGGGTGTGTGTGTGTGTGTGTGTGTGTGCGTACGTACATATGCATGAATATATATGTGTTGGTACATGTGTGTGTGTGTGTGTATGTAGCTGTATTTCACCCAAAGCCCTGCTTCCTCTCCTAAAGGAAAGACAATCTCACTTCCATTCATAAGGTCACACACCTTCAAAATGAAGCCACACACACACACACACACACACACATACACACACACACACACACAATCCCACACAGCGGGAGGGAGCTGTGACTTTTAAGACAGTGAAGAATGCTTTTACCCTCTTGAATGCTAACTACTCATAATCCTGCTCTGAGAGAAATCAGCTGCCAGGTATACTTTATAGTGTGTGTTTTCATTTGTGTGCCAGCACATTTGTCTCTCTTCATGCCACAGCTTCTAAATGAAATATATGTATATATCTAATTTAATTTGTTTACATTTTAGGGACAAATAAATTAAAGCCGACACTATGCGCTCCAAGTTAAATTTAATTTAGTGTATTTATGTTGCAGGTGAAATTTACATTTTGATTAAATTTGGCTTCTATTCCATTTGTTTCTGTGTTTTCGTTAGTTTGTGACGTTTAACTAACAAAGTCTTTCATTTCGGCAGCAAAGACTTCAGACAAGATCGAGATGACTGTAGATTTACATAATCTTGTTTCCGATTAGAAGGGAAGACTCCAGACGAACATAATCTTGTTTTCGATTGGGAGAGATGATTGCAGATTTACATAATCTTGATTTTGATTGGTTGGTCAGCCATTATCTCTTTAGCGCAGCATGTAAAACATCAACAATGCACCGGGAAGCATCCACAACCGAACTTCTTTAAACAGCAGCTATCTGTGATGGGGAAAAACAGCTCCAGGCTTCTGATCTGAAGCAATATTTAGTTTCTCAGAAGAGACACAAAGGTCTGCTGCTTCTCTGCGGGTGGTGCAGCACTTTAATCTGCTAACAGAGTGAGACATGGAGGGAGGCTGCTGTGTGTTTGAGTGTGGGGGGATGTGGGGAGACTCCGTTAGCTGAGGAAATGGAGTACATGCAGGGCTTGACATAAGAACCCACCAACTGCGGGTAGATTTTGGCAGTGGCATGTAACACAGTCACTCTCACTGGCCACTTTTATACGTGGGCAGCTGTGGCTCGGGTGGTAAGAGCGGCCTCCTACTGATCGGAAAGTTGGTGGTTCGATCCCTGACATTTCATGCAGAAGTGTCCTTGGGCAAGACACTGAACCCCAAATTGCTCCCAATGCTGCGCCATCGGAGTGTAAATGTGTGTGAATGTTCATCTGTATGGCAGCCTCGGCCGCAGTATATGAATGTGAATGTGTACTGTGTAAAGCACTTTGAGTAGTCGACTAGAAAAGTGCTATATATAAACACAGTCCATTTATATTGTAACACTGGTGGCTGGAGTACTGTGCCACCGCCCAACGCAGCAACACAGCTGTGACCCAGTGCGCAGCCCACGGCCGGAGTACGGTGGCTCGTATGGCACACCAGACCAGCAAGCCGCGCCGACCCCGTAAAATATCCCCTAGAGCTCTGTTCAGTGTGCGCACGCGACAGGGCAAGCCGCAGTAACGGTTGCGTCTGTATAGGTTTGTAGAAGAAGTAGAGCGATATCTGGTTCTTCTAGTTAATTGTAGCACATCATAGTCAACTTTAGTAAACGTATGTATAAATAAAAACGTAATTTTCCACAAAATAGCAGCTAGTGAAAATGCTGAGTGGCTACTGACTTTGGAAAACCGCTAGCCACAGTGGCTGTTTCATGGTTGTGTATGTTTCAGTTTCCTGTTTTATTTTGTAGTTTTTCTCATGTCATGTCTTGTTTTACTTCCTGCCTTGTGTTTTCCTGTCTGCCCCGCCCTGATTTGTTTCACCTGTTCCTGAGCCCTCATGTCACCTGTCCCTTGTTCCACCCTCGTTACCTTGTGTATTTAGTCTTTGTGTTGTCTTGGTCTGGTGTCAGATCATTTTCTGCATTCCAGGCAGCCCGTAACCCGTGTTTTCACAACCTTCTAACCGTGAAAGTGCCCTGGAACGGCAGTCAGACCCGTAACTTACTCCCCGTGAACTGGTACCAGATCGTTCTCCCAGTTACAGTTTTTGACGTCACACATAAACAACAATGGCGACCCCTTTTGATGCTGTACAGACGCCGGTGATTAACAGTGAGAAATAGAAATAAATAGACATGAATAGGCAACATAAAGTAATTCCGCACATTGTAATCAAAACAATACACATACGATTGTGTACTACTACAGGTTATGTTTATTAAATGAAGCCCAAAATATGTCGCTGACTAGAAATCGCTAGTATCAGCTAGCGCTAGCTAACGTCAACGTTAGGTAGCCGCTAGCTAACGCTAGCTAGAAGGGTTTGTCGTGACTTTGCCTGGAACGCTACCAAGTTGTAAGTTGTGACTTGAAGCCGTAACAGTGCTCGAATTATCTTTTTGTCTTTAAGGGGGTCTCTCTGTCTCATTAAAAAAAGTTGGCACACCCTGCACATAGCCTATAAAGGCTATACAATTACATAGTCTAGGCGCGAGTGGCACTTTTGCGCAGTATATGCTCACGGTAGGCCTAGGCTATTATCTTGATAAACGCACACAACAGAGATTTTTTTTTTTACAGAAATGGAGTCCTTTTAATTAATTTCAACATGTTATTGATTGTAATAGTCCATATTTCATTTCAATTTCGCAATACAAAGAAATAGACTAAACGATTTAGTCTGAGTGTCATTCTCAATTTCACAATGAAATAAAACGTAACTCATTAGACCCAGACCACCGTCTCAGATATCCTCAGTGTCAGACACAATAATGCTTGTAGTCTTTAACTTATACACAGGGAAAATGCACTAACTGGCAGGAATTAATCAAGCCATTGCACAGCCAAACTATGTTCTAGTCTTATAATGTACACATAGTGATAACAACACCTGGGTGTTCAGTCGTCTCGTGTGTTGAACCGTGGAAATAAATAGACAAACAATTTTGGAATTTGCAATTTGAGATGTTGTCGGGAAGCCTATTCACTGAATATTCCGCCATCAGTGATTGTATTGTATTGCTGACAGGTGTTTCAAAATATCTGGGAACTTTTCCGGAGCTCTGAATGGCAGAGGATAGCTACAGATGTATTTATATTTAAGATGTATTGGTGGTATTTACCTCAAAAGCACATTAAGCTAAAAGCAAGGTGACTTCTTCGGACTTGCGAGTGCTGTCAAATGGATCGTAGCCTATGTAGTTTGCTCACATAGCCTAGTGGTGTGGTGGTGAAGTGCAGTCATGCTGCGTTCATGAGCGTAGGGTAGGCTCAGGTCTACGTCCCGTAGTAGCCTATATTTTATATTTTAATTTAACGTCTTTAATGGTAAGAGACCGCACAGGGATGGATAATGAGCATTGTTTAAGATTAAATTACAATGCCACATATGGCAGACACCTTCAGATATGAGAGACCCCCTCAGATTTTTGACTTTGTTGCTTTCATGGCACATAATTTGAGCACTGAGCCATAACTTACGGGCTAAAAATTGTGTCTGGAAGGCAGCAATTGTATTTGTTTTGGGTGTTTGTGTGTGGAGTCTACCCTCTTTTTGTCTCAGTGTTCCAGTTTTGGCAGTTTTGGTTCTTTTGGCTTCCTCTATTTTGTTGAACAATTTTTGCCTGCTGCCTTCAGGACTCCTTTGGTTGTATTGCTTTTGTTATTTTTATTAAATCCTCAAGCTCACCACTGCCTGTTATCTCTGCGTTTGGGTCCGCCATATTCTCTGAACCTTGTAACAGGCTGGTGAGCAAAAAAAAGTTAATGTCAAGCCCTGAGTATACGTACAGTGACCCCTATGGATTTTCCTGTGTGGTCTGATGTTCTTCAAAGTCACAACTACTTGTTTTTGGTGTATTCTTTTTTGTAAATTTTCAGATTGGAACAAGAAAGTGAACCCTTGGTTTCAGTTGAACCTCATTTTACAGTGTCGACCTCTACCAAATGTTTCAAAGGCCGCTCAAACATGATTGGTTGATACTACTCAGACTATAAACCAGAATGCTTCTGAAACCAAAATCTCAATCCCTTGCATAAATATGTGCATGCATATGCAAATATCTGTTTGTAGAGATTAGGGTCAACGTGCTGTTTTCCTGTTTGGTTTTTCAACATGACATCATGACTTCGCGTAAACATACACGCCCACTTTCTTAAGCCAAGTGGCGTGTTATCTCTACGCATTTTGAGCGCCGTATACAGCGGATGGGTTGGATTTAGGAAAAGAAGAACCGGTTGGGTTTAGGAAAAGAAGAAAGTAACGGTTTAGTTTAGGAAACGTGACACGCGGGACACGAAGGAAACTTCACATCCTCCACCCCGACCAACCTCTCTACGTGGATTTTCGCCCTTTCATACTACTCACTATGGCGTCAATTCACATGCAATCGCAAGGTAATTGATTATCAATTGGCGTTGATAAACACGCTAAAAAACGAGTATGCGTCTAGATACCACGCCAGTAATGGCATACGAATTGGCGTATCATACATACGCCACTTCATGAGATCAGTCTGAGTTTTTAAAGCCCATGTTGCAGGTTAACCACCACTGTTGATTAATGGGTACATACAGTACTCAACATATGTATATCATTGTTAAAAATGTCACCAAATAGTGTTAAAGGCCAGTTTTCGCCGTTTTAGTCGTTTAGTGGGTTTTTTAACGCAATTCGGTGATGACGTCACGTTGGGGAGACGTGCCTCAGCCTAGTACTAGAACTATGGCGACTGTGTATCAGCCTAGTACTAGAACTATGGTGACTGTGTATCAGCCTAGTACTAGAACTATGGTGACTGACTGGGATGAGGAAGAGGTGGAAGAGGTGTTTTTACTGTCAGTGAATAGCACCGAGTGAAAGTCAATGTTTTCTGTATATTTAGTGACAGTGATCATGTTGTTAGTTAGTTCAGATAAGTACTGGTAATCTAGCTAGATCTAGAAATAGAAGGCATCATGCTAGCTATGGGCTAACTTGCCAGTCAGTCCCACCTGTGAAATCCCCCGACGTTGTAAACACATTTTCGATTAGATATCTCACGTTTTGATGGACCCTACTAGCTCCAGTAACAACATATTTGCCTAGTGTTTATTTATTACTTGGATGGGGATGCTGTTTGGCTTTTCACAAGTTTAGACAGCTAGCTAAAGCTACGCCGACATTTTGCTAACATTAGCGCAACAGCGTTAGCCTAGACGGCTAGGTAAATATTACGACTGCCTTCGTTGTTTCCTCTATCTGCGAGCACGTTGTCAACATAAGACGTGGCGTTAGTGCTCCTTTTGTACCATAATTGTATTGAAAGAAATGTTAAGCTTCGCTCCTACGAGATGGGTGGGTTTTTGTTAGCTACGTTACACACAAAGTTAACTGGCTATAGTTAGCCTGTGCTAGCGGAATTAGCTAATGTTGCGTAGCCAGCCAGCAGCTTCGGCAGTAGTTTCGGCGAGCTAACCACGACAGCTAACACATCCACAAGCGTCTCTGTTTCAAACATCACTGCAGGTTGACTGCTTTTAGCAGCAGAGGTTGATTGTGGGCGACAATACTGTCGTGGTTAGCTTACCGAAACTACTCCCGATTGCCGAAGTTGCTGGCTGGTTACGCAACGTTAGCTAATTCCGCTAGCATACAGGCTAACTATAGCCAGTTAGCTTTGTATGTAGCTAACAAAAACCCACCCATCTCGTAGGAGCGAAGCTTAACATTTCATTCAATAAAATTATTTATTTATTATTAATGAAGAGGAATCCTGATGTATACTTTGCTCTCCTGCGCTACTACTTCACTAGTTTCTCGTTCATCTCCTCACCTTTCGTTTCCTCTCCTCCGCTGCCTCCTTTTCATCTCTTTCTCTTCTTCACACTCTTCACCAAGAGGTGTAGGAATCAAAGATCTTAACAAAGCTATTTTGAACATTAGAACAAATTCCCCTTGCACCCCCAGATACTCATCAAGCCTCAGGTTATGGCAGTTTGTTTGTGATGTTATTTTGGGATTGTGATTCCTTTTTGTGAGTCTTCCTAAAGGATTTCAGAAGACCTGTTTCTTTTAGGCTCTTTCAGTGTTCGTTTTGGTCCCGTAACAACCTTCAAAGTGTGATCTTTTAGCAGCAGATGACATCTGTTACATTAGCCATGTGCTTTTTATTGATACCACTACTACCAGGAATAATAATAATCCAATACAATATGTCCCATCAACACATTGCTTTGTTTTAAAGCACTTAACCCTCCTGTTGTCCTTGGGTCAAATTTGACCCATTTTGAAAAAGTCTCTACATCAAAAATGTGGGTTTCTTTCAACAAATTGTCCAAAAAAAATAACGTGGATGGTTCCATACAACGCTCTTTAGTGTAAAATAAATGATCAGTTCAACACTTTCAATTAATTTGGGTATTTTATTAGATTTTATAGCATTTGAAGAAAAAAATTGATTGATGAAAAGTGACAAAATGCTTAAAAAACGTGGAAAAAGTGACAAAAAAAATCAGAAAAAGCTTCTAAAACTTGATAAAAAAACAACAAAAAACGTTAAAAAAAAAAATTAAAATTGACAGACAAAAAAAGCTTCAAAACGTCAAAAAAATACACAAAAGTGTCAAAAGACGACCACAACATTGGAATTTTATTTTTTAAATATAAGCGTTACTTTCTGGACATTGCTTGTCATTGCTGTATTGTTTATTTTAATCCAATTTATTTGTTGGAAAGTGAGCAGGGCATGGGAAATTAGATCTGAAATGTCTTTGATTCTGCTTATTGATTGCTTTCTGAAAACAACTTTTCGGTTGGGAAATTGTGGACATGCAGCACTTTTAGTGACTTTTTGACTTGTGTCTTATCTCCGTCAAGGAGGTTATGTTTTCTCTTTGGTTTTTCTGTTTGTTTTTCGTCTGTCTGTCAGCAGCAACACGGAAAAACTACTGTGCCGATTTTTATCCAATTTGGTGGAAGGGTGTAGCATGGGTCAAATAGGAACCCACACATTTTTTAGAGCCGATCTCATCCTGTGACAGATACACGTTATTTTTCACTTTCGTTAACATTGCGAGATAGGGCATATCTTGCACCCAGCGCAAAGTCCATGGGCGTGCTGGTCTTACAGGGAGGTGTGTTCAGGTGCATTCTGGGCATGCTGGTCTTACAGGGAGGTGTATTCAGGTGCATTCTGGGCGTGCTGGTCTTACAGGGAGGTGTGTTCAGGTGCATTCTGGGCGTGCTGGTCTTACAGGGAGGTGTGTTCAGGTGCATTCTGGGCGTGCTGGTCTTACAGGGAGGTGTGTTCAGGTGCATTCTGGGCGGATTGCTATCTTGAGGCAGCAGAGGTGATGGCACCATTGACCAACAAAAACCTGGTCTAAAGTCAATAACGCAGCATTTCATTGTTATTTTAACAGAGCATTAGTAAAATGCGACTAGGCTCGTGCACAGTGTGCGCACACTATGCTTGTTACACACACAGGGATGCACAGCAGCACACAAACATGCAGAAGATTACAAATAATATTACAGTGCAAATCCGCCATCATAATAGCAATGCTCCAAGGTCCAAACGCGCCTGGCTTTTAAAGGGAATGGGAGATGATCTCTGATTGGTTGATTGCATGTTGTGCCCAAAATGTAACATGAAAATCTAAGTAAATGAGTTCCCGATCATATTTCATGGCTCCCCGGATCTGTTTCTTTTGCCCTTCGTTGTCTTGCAAATACTAGAACAGCTCTGAGCAATAAAACGCAACACATCTTCTTTGTAGCCTCCATGTTGTTTCCACATTACGACTTAGAGCTCACAAACACTCTGAAGTCGGAAGAACGACTTCCCATCTCGGGAAAATGGGACCATTACTTGGTTTTATTCATCTCATTTATTTGACTGCTTGCTTTAAACCTCTTCATGCATGTTACTGTTGTTGTTAGTGATTAGCACATGTAAAGGACAATTGACTTTGGATGATGTTTTGACTTCATCCCTTTTACTTTTGTTCCCCCTCCGCTCCATCACATCATTCTTTGTTTTCTCCTTTTCCGCGGGCAACAAGTGTCGTTTGTTCTGTAACTCAAGGGGGAGCTTCAGCATTGTCATCGTCATGGTGACCTGACGGATGGAGACAATGATGCTGTGAGGGGAAAAGTTAATTTCCTCCGATTCTAATGTGGTTCACACACACACTTGACAGCGGTAGATGAACAATGTGAACACGGATGGCTGAGGCATTTACATTTTCCATTACGTTTTCTAACAAATGACGTTCGACAGCATTCCAGTTTGCTCCTCCGAGGAACCTGGAAGCCTTTCTCCTTAATGAATATCTGTTTGTGTCACAGAGAATAACTTGAGGAGAAAGTTTTGTGTAGTTCACGCAAAATAGCAAAGCCCGTTAGGCATTGAAACATGTTCTCGAGCAGGTACACATCTTAAAAGTAAGGTGTATTAAAAAGGGAAGCTGTATTTGGTTGGTAAAGTGCTCATATTATGCTCATTTTCAGGTTCATAATTGTATTTAGAGGTTGTACCAGAATAGGTTTACATGGTTTCATTTTCAAAAAACACCATATTTTTGTTGTACTGCACATTGTTGAGCTCTCTGTTTTAACTACAGAGTGAGGCATCACGCTTCTGTTCCATCTTTGTTGGGAGTCGCACATGCTCAGTACCTAGGTAAGGAGTACTAGCCAGTCAGAAGCAGTGTATGAGGGTGTGTCCTGACAGTACGTAGGTAAGGACTACTAGCCAGTCAGAAGCAGAGTATGAGGGCGTGCCATGCTAGCAGCTAGGCGAGCATTATAACGTGTTACAAAGTGACACGTTTGTCTCTGAAGTAAAGGCTGGACTACAATAGAGCTGTTTGGAGCAGTTTGTGAACAGTGTTTTCAGTGTTCACAAGTTGACTAGGGCGCTTTTGTAATGAAAAAAAAAAGCTTGCAGCATTTTTATTCCAAAAAGCAGCCGAGAGCGTCTTTTGTTGCTATAACAACAGCTACTGCTACAGTATCCTAGCTAGAGTGCTATGTGGAGCGGTGCTAACGTTAGATAAAACAAAGTGGTGGAGCGAGCTAGAGAAAGAATAGAGAGAGAGAGAGGTGCTAACATTAGATAAAACAAAGTGAGATCCCTGTACATATCAGTTATATATAACTCGCTGTCCTCCGACTCCATTTTTTCTTGTTGTTACGGAAACGACAGGTCTGGCTACTCCGCTTGTCATTGTTCGGCTGTCAAAAAAGCGCTTGACGTAGGGAGTTTTTTTCAGAAAAGTTTAACTTTTTTCAAATTCCAAACAACGCTCTGAGCTGCAAAAAAAAAGTTCTGGACTTTTCTGAAAACACGGTTTACTCCACAATAGTTTATTATAATGTAAAACAGATGTTGGCAACAGAAAAGATGCCAAGTGTGAACATAGCCTTAGTGGGTTTTTTGGTCAGTGGAAAAGGGGGCTTTGGATGATATGCTAGCAACACAGATCCTTGACAGAAAGTTAGTGTATGGCGCTAATCCTTTTATTCTTGTGGCGAAATCTCAGTTCCATTAAAGACCAAACTGTTCATAAGTGGCACTCTGTCCTCATTCAAACTAAAATGTGGAGAAACGGGAAGAGGAAAAAAGCTACCAGGGAGTCAAATAGTCCATTAAAGTAAAAGTACTGCCACTTATAACAACACATAATCGATTTCTCTTTTCTGCTTCACTTTTTCAGTGATTTTCCCTTGAGACCAGAGGGGGAAGGCTGAGTGGTTGTTAAACTTCACCAATTTCCAGACTGCGGGAATGACTTTGTTGCAAATGAGACTCACACTGGATTAATCATCAGCCAACTACCTTCCAAGTAAACTCTGATTTGACAATTGTCAGCTCAAAAGATGGTCAAGTAGAAACTGGGGCTAAATTAATAAATCTTTGTTAGATATCAGGGATTTCATTGCCATTATAAAGATTTGGGTGCAGCACCCGAGCCGTTTTGGGCAGCACCTAAGCTGAATGAATGTAAGTAATAGACTTTTCTCAGATCTAATGACTGTAGTTGGACTTCGTCGTTGAGCTTTTGTTGTTATTTATTTATTTATTATCTGCTCTAGCTTTCCCAATGTTTTACACAGATATATATTGGTCGTGATGTCTCGTTCTCTGAGACTAAGCTACTGACGTTACCATGACAACTACCAGCAACGGGGTGGAGTTTCCATGCTGCCTCCTTTTTATGTCCAGTATACCAGAATGTTGATGAGATATTTTGGTTTGGGCGTGTTAGTTTAAACGGTGATTAGTTCTTCTACTGGAGCTAAAACCACGGAGATCGCTTTTGGCTCAAAACTCTGCTTAATAAAGCCAAAAGGTAGCCTGAGATGGTCTCTCCTGGCTTTTTTGTCTGTGAGATTTCCTGCTAACTCACAAACGTCTTCAGTTAACTTTGGTGTAATGTTTGGCTATAGGACAAGCAATAACTGACTACCATTGCTAGTTAGGGCAATTTTTTACAAAATGTCATTAAAATCTTTCTAGAATATTCTTTAGATGTTCTGCTGACCTGTTGATGAAAGTATCCCACAAGGATCAATATTTGTTATTTAGATTTATTTATATTCCAACTTAACACTGCAATGTCCTCTTGTATGCAGACGATACCATCTTGTTTACCTTTGGCTGCTCTGCAAACTAGACTTTCTCCAGATTACAATCTTTGCTTTTAATAACCTCCAGGTCTTCTTTATTAATTTAACGTGGTGTAAACTAGACTGCAGACTCAAGCTTATTATATTCAAGTTCCAAAAGTCACATTAACAGTTTTGCAGACTGGACTTTGTGGACTTTTTGTCCTTTTTTTGTTGTTGACACTTTTTCTGCATTTTTTAAAACACAACACAAAACGTTTTTTGTCACTTATTTAGATGTTTTTGTCACTTTCTTTTACGTTTTCCAGAAAATAATTTAAATTAGGGAACCTGCGAGGACGGTCTGTTTCCAAGTAGAGAAACAACAAAGCCATAAAAGAATATCAGAGTTGGACTCTGTTTCCTCAGTGTTTTAGTATTCAGTAATGCAATTCAGGTAATGATTCTTTCTCTCGGAAATGGATGTGTACCGTTCCGAGGTCTTCATTTCTTTCTCTCTGTTGATTCATTTGGGACACAGTGTAATTTCCTAAAGCACACAGACATTTATGATTCCTAACGACGGCAGGTGTGAATGTCTGATCCGTAAGCAGGAGACACTCTCTCTCTAACAGCCAAGATGAAAGAAACAGGGTTCACAGAAGCTATGTTGGAAACCCTGAAACAAACGAGCACTCAGGAGAATAGTAAAGGTTATATATTATATATGTTGCATGTTACATTTCCACTGTTTAGAAACCAAAGGCCGCTCCATTTCTTCTTTTATGTTTCCACGGGATCCTTCTGCTTCTTCTCCGCCGGGAAAACACGACCACGTTGCATTGTGGTCAGGGCTTTAAATAAACTATTTTGATAACAAGCCATTCAGACTTCCCACTAGCCGCGTTTTTTTTTTTTTTTTTTTTCCTTTACTGTTCGTCTCCTTAAAGACGGTTTATTAAAAACATAGTTCAGAAAGACTGTACAGTTCACTTATACAGGCAGGCGCCATCTTGGGAAAACAGTTACGACCAGTCGAACGACAAACGCCGTGCTTGAGCTATGTTAATGGTTGCACGGTGTTCGCCATTCGACTGGTCGTAACTGTTTCCCAAGATGGCGCCTGCCTGTATACGTGAACTGTACAGTCTTTCTGAACTATGTTTTTAATAAACTGTCTGTACACTTACAAAGTTCTCAATGCTTCGGTTTACATCTAGGGGCCCTCATTATTCTACTGTGGAAGTGTGGTGCAATTTTGAGCCTTGTTAGTGGTATGGAAATAGCGATTTCTTTTTACTTTATCCGTGCCCTGACGACTAGCCTTACAAGCTAATTAGCGGTTTGCGCTAAAACTGGTCACATTTGATTAGCATGAAAACCTAAACCCAGAGAACGGTCGACTCGGTACACATGTATTAGCAACCCCTAGGTTAATTTTGCGCCAGATTTGTCCTTTAAGTATAGATAACGTTTACAGACAAAGACAATTATTTTCAAACAAATGAAATTACGACGTACTCTGTTGGTTTTGGTATCATACTCTTTAACCTTCTGAGGACAAAAGACGCATCGGCGAGTCCAAAGCGATGTTTGACAACACTCCTACTCAAAAAGCGATATTACAAAATTTCATTTCAGACATTCATTTACTATTGTATTCATATATTACGCTACTTTTGTGAGACCAAGACTTTTGTCAATACATTTCTAGCACCAAAACAATTGAGTGTAGGTTTGTTTTCACAAGAGATATGAGACATTTCAAAAAAGCGAACATCAACTTTTCAGCTTTAGAGCCAAATTATGTGGTGTGTCTGTTCACATCCAAAGCAAGTGTGGGAATGGATTTTCTGTTGCATGCACCTGTTAATGTAAATAGAAAATGCAAATAGAGAGAGAGACAGAAGAGCCAGTTTTTTGGTCACAGACTATTTATAACACATAATCTTGAGAGAGAAGACACATATTGTTAATGTATGTTGGCATTCCTATCCCTTCTCTGCCCACACAACCTTCTCTCTGCCCTCATGCCATTTTTTTTAACTAAATAAACCCAATTTTCTCGCTATAATTGAAACCTGCTCTCTTCACCTTCCCTTCCCTTTCTGCCCTGCTGGGTATTTAATCCATCTATTCTCCACTGTTCGACACGGTAATGACTTCTCTGTGCAAATTCTCTTCCATCATTTAAACTCTTTCAATTTCTCTTTTCTCTCTGATCATTGCTACCTATACTAGGGGTAGAAGGATTATCATCCCTTGCCAATTATCGTGCTGTATTTTGGGGGTCAGCCCTATGTTCCCACATCCCAATGGTCCCACAGCCCTGTGTTCCCACAGCCCAATGGTCCCACAGCCCTGTGTTCCCACAGCCCAATGGTCCCACAGCCCTGTGTTCCCACAGCCCAATAGTCCCACAGCCCTGTGTTCCCACAGCCCTGTGTTCCCACAGCCCAATAGTCCCACAGCCCTGTGTTCCCACAGCCCAATAGTCCCACAGCCCTGTGTTCCCACAGCCCAATAGTCCCACAGCCCTATGTTCCCACATTTCTAGGACATTTTCAAAATGAGATCTTGTGTTCCTACATTTCCCTTCAATTTAAGCCCTATCCTCCCACAACATTTTTTAGGGTTGGGGTTAGGGGTTAGGGGATAAAATCTGATACAAATTTATGAAAAAGGAAATGTGGGAACATAGGGCCTAATTTTGAAAAAAATCTTAGAAATGTGGGAACATAGGGTTGTGGGAACATAGGCACGCTCCCTTTTTTGGCAGTTTGCAGATGATCTGTATTGGCGTTTTTATTTACCTGATAACCGATAAAGTTAATTAGAAAGTGTTTTACTTTGGGCACCCGGATAGCTCGGTTGGTAGAGCGGGCGCCCATATATAGAGGTGTACTCCTCGACGCAGCGGGCCCAGGTTTGACTCCGACCTGCGGCCCTTTGCTGCATGTGATTCCCCCTCTCTCTCCCCTTTCATGTCTTCATCTGTCCTGTCAAAATAAAGGCCTAAAATGCACAAAAAATAATCTTAAAAAAATAAATAAAATAGAGTGCTCTACTTTGGCTTGGCTACAGCTCTGAGTCTGACTTAATGTCCTGCCCACAACACTATCTGACTCTCTGTTACTGGGTATTATGTTGAAAGTTTCTCATTTTGTAAATAATAATAATAAGAAGAAGATAAGCCTTTATTGTCTCCTATAGGAGAAATTCATCTTGGGCATTCTAAAGAAACAAAATGGCGACACATCACGCATAAACAGACAATAAACATACAGTTAACCTACATAGAAACATAATCATACATTATCTCATCCAATGCTTCAATGAACATCTAATAAACCTCACACAATACCCCCCTACCTTTCCTCACAATCGCAGAAGAACAGAAGAGAACCCACAACACATTCTCCCCCTCGTATTGCACTTAATTTTGATAATGATTACACATTTCCCGTTAACTTATGCTGTGTATTGCACAATGCCCAATTGCATAATAGCATATCAAATATAACACACACACACACACACACACACACACACACACACACACACACACACATATATATAAATATTGCACCAGTACCCTATCAGGCATTGCACATCCTATAGCCATAATGGTCAGTACCACAAATATTTAATATTATTTAATAGTATTAGTCACACATACATCACTGCAGCCAATATACACACACACACACACACACACACACACACACACACACACACACATATACACACATCTTATCTCTTATTATTAATTAATTATACCTGTTAAGCTTGCAGTTTGGTAACCTGTACCTTCTGCCTGAAGGCATCAGCTCATACTCACTATACAGGGCGTGATTTGGGTGGTGAAATAATTGCTTAAAGCATTTAAACAAAGTGTTTGTTTTGTGTTGGAGTTTGTAACATTCCAAAAATCTTTATTTTGACTTAAAGATTTCCATGTTCACTGTAAATGCACAGCGGTTCCAAATATCGGTTATCGGTTTCATTAACTATTAATTATTGTCACCCTTTCCTTCTGCATCCAACTTCATCCTCCTCGTCTTCTCTCTCTCTCTCATGAGGAAGGATCGGGTTCATCTCAGAGCTTATTCCATTCGCTGAGTCTCTTACCAACGTGCTGATGGAGCCTGAATATGTTTGTGTGTTTGAGAAAACACTGCAGAGCTCTCGGTGTGTGCGATGATATCCCCGCGGAAAAGAATTGGGGACCTCAAGGTTTGTGTCAGTATAATTTCGTCCATAGTTTTACATTTTTGCATTCTTGTGTACATTTATGTAAATCAAGGTCCTAATGGAGAGCAGGGAGAGATTCAGTTTAGGAAGTGACAAATGCAATTCTGTGTGGCAAATATCTCGGGGCGACTGTACATGTTCCCAGAGGACAGCTTTATCTAACTCATTAAAAGCCAGAAATGGAGAAGCTCCCAAAATCTGCGGAGCCATCTGTTAGACGGTCGTCGCCCCCGTGTTTCTCAAGCCTTTGCCAATTCATTTCTTTTTGCCACGCCAACATTGAAATGTAAAAAGTCACAACACGTTCGGTGGGGCGTTTGTTAACTCTTAAAACGTCTTTACTTGTTACAGCACTTCTCAGCCCCCCTGCGGAGAAGTAAGTGATAATTTGGGAACCCTGTTAGGTCTTTTAGGGAGGAAAGTGATTATTAAAGTAATCCCTTTTGAATATGGAAGCATCTCCTAGCACGCTTTCACACCTATAGTTTGGTGGGCTCTGTGCGATTCGGGGAAGAAGTTGCAACCTTATTGCATTTTTCATTTGGTTGGGTTTGCTTTCACACTGCACTTTGTCAAACGCACCAAAACACTGTAAACACACGTCACGTGATTGAAACTGACGCTTGTTTATTGGATAGAATATCTGAAAATCGCCGGAACTTCTGCTCTCAGAAATAACGGAGCAACACCACATTTATAACGTCTTCGGTTTTTTTGGTTCTGCTTTAGTTTTCTAATATTTTAGAAGAAGGCGGACAATATGAGCAGCTGTGAAGACAGCGAATGAAAGAGAGAGAGAGAGAGAGAGATGATGATGTCACACAGACTGATGATGTCACACGACCAGCGATGTGAAAACCACGGTTTATTACTCGGATTACTCTGCTTTGTCCTAGGCACTCCCTCTCGTCAGTTACTCTCTATCTCGATCCACCGTGCGTGCTTGCGGGTGCACGTTGAGCCTCCGTTAACACTTTGTTACTGAAATCAAATGGATTATGGATCATTTTATTGTAGCTGACTTAACAAGATGACGCCAGTAATGGGTGTTGAAACAGGAGACGTCTCTTACATTCTAAAACCAGCCTCTGGAGACTCGACCAGCTGACTTCTCTATTGGCTGTTGAAACAGGTGACGTCTCCTACCTTCTAAAACCAGCCTCTGGAGACTCAACCAGCGGTTTCGTCTCGTCGCGAATCTTTGGTCTGAACTTAACCTGGCGACCCGTTTATGTAACTTACGTGAGTTCTGACATGTTACATGATAAGTATTTAAACACAAAAGTTCAAAACTCTTGTCAATATGGACATGCTGTGCATCGTTTGATTGGTAAAATGCTCTGCAATTCAATCATTCAGTTCATTTTACTGAAATCATAAGCACCAAAGCATTATTCATGATCTTAGTGCTCATGCTATTGAAAAAAAGAAGAAGAAAAAAAGGACAAAATGATGACACTTCCTGACCTTTAGGCTGTCCTAAACGCTCAATCCCCGTCCATTCCTGGCTTATTTATATTCCTCTAGTCCGTAAGTGTCCACAGATCAAAATGATAATGATAAAGGGTTGTAAAAAGGTTTTTGTAGGTCATTTTAAGTCTTTATTATGTTTTTTCTAATAGCCTCAAAGTGAGTAAAAGCATTTAGCAAAATGTGGTCACTTGGAGAGGTTTTGGCACACCAGTGACACCTGTAATACCAAATACTGAAAACTCCCTAGCTCCCATTAGGTTAGGACTCGAGTTCGGAAACTTTATAGAGGTCTTGTTGACAAGGTTTAGAAGGTATATGTTGTGTTCTGCATAGTGTGGCACAAAGTATGTTTTAGTTATTTTTTTTCAAACATTACGTTTTTTTGTAAACAGGACCAAAATAACTATTTTGAACCATGTTTGAACTGCTGTAGTGTATGTTGTGTTTTAATCACATGCTAATCATGCTTCTAGCTCAGAAACTAGAAGAATTTAGGTTTCAAATGAAGGCTCATACATGCATTTTGGCCTTGCAGTTCTTCTGTTATAAGCTTTTCCCTTTGGAAAAGGGAAATAGACAAAAATCAAGCAAAAGAGGTGGATTTGAACAGGTTAAGGAGCAGTGAAGCTGTTCTGAAAGCTTGTCAAGGACCAATTCATTTGGGATAGGCAACTTAAGAATCACTGGAACATTTTTCCATTGCTACACATACAGCGTAACAAATGAACCGTTGACTTCTCGTTACAGAACAGTATATGCGGGCCGTGATCTTTAGTTAATATATGCAAAACGATGTCCACGAAGAGCGTCCATTAGCATGAAACTCCATGAATCACGGCTGCAATCAGTGACCTGCTGTGTCTTCATGTATACGTTAATGACAGACTGTTGGTAATAACAGGCTTCAGGCAGCCGTAATGGTGTTCAAAGAGCATTCGTTTATTTATAGAGTTCATTCTATGTAGATAGCAAGTGCTATGATTAATAATGCTTTGACACAAATGCTGCTAATTTAGATTCTACAACGTTGGACACTACAGCACTTTGGTGAGTGTGTGTGTGTGTGTGTGTGTGTGTGTGTGTGTGTGTGTGTGTGTGTGTGTGTGTGTGTGTGTGTGTGTGCGTGTGAAGGATGGGATTAAGTGCCTATGGATAATTGGTCCATCATTGTTGGGGCTTAAAGAGACGACAGATGCTGTCCTCTCGCTTCCAATTTTTCATCAACATTTTCGTCCAGCCTTTTTTGCACATTTTATTCCCCATCCTAAACATCTATCCCTCCCCCTCTCTTTCCTCCTTTCCCTCTCTCTGTATCTCCCCCTTCATTTTGTCTTCTAATGATGTTCTGCCCACCTTTTTCCTCTTGAATTTAACCCTTTAGCACTCCGTCTCTCTTTATCTTCACCCACTCATTTCTTTCTCCCGCGCTGACATTTCCATCTTGGCACACTTCCATCCTCCCATTCCTCACTTCTGTCTTCTTGATCTCTGATTCTGATTCTTGATCCACCCACCCACCCATCCATCCATCCACCCATCCATCCATCCATTCATCCACCCATCCATCCATCCATTCATCCACCCATCCATCCATCCACCCATCCATCCATCCATTCACCCACCCATCCATCCATCCACCCACCCATCCATCCATCCATCCGTTCATCCACCCATCCATCATCCATCTACCCACCCACCCACCCATCCATCCATCCATTCATCCACCCATCCATCCATTCATCCACCCATCCATCCATCCATCCATCCACCCATCCACCCATCCATCCATACATTCATCCACCCATCCATCCATCCACCCACCCATCCATCCATCCACCCATCCATCCATCCACCCACCCACCCATCCACCCATTCATCAGTCCATCCATCCATCCACTCATCCACCCATCCATCCATCCATCCTTCCATCCACCCATCCATCCATCCATCCATCCTTCCATCCACCCATCTATCAATTCATCCATCCATCCATCACACTGAATTGAATTCTAATGAAAATCCCTATACATAGGTTGTGAAATTTCGCTTCATACTTTTCCCGTTTAAGCTTTTTGATTCCCCTTATAAATAAATGATATAAAATATACACTCAAATATTGGCTGAGTGAGTTTAGCCTTCGGGAGGGGCGAGAGTGCACGTCTCTTTCAGAACACGAGACAAAATGAGTGCAAATATGTTCAAAATAATAGTTTTTCTCGATTACGTTGTTGATCGCGGTCAAAATTTGATTAACTGCACAGCCCTAGTATCTCACATTTTACCTTTTCCTCGTGCACTTTGCCTCTCTGCCTCTTTGTGTTTCCGACCCTGCGATCTGACGGCTTCTCATGTAATGGAAGAGGACAAGGAGGGCATCGAGGAAGGCTGGAGAGAAAGAGAACCGGTAGATGTAAATGTGAAGCAGACAGAAACAGAGAGAGAGAGAGAGAGAGAGAGAGACGGAGAGTGTGTTAACACTAGGAAAGAGACACATGGTGACATTTTTTTCATGGTAGAATATGGGGCCTATAGGGGCCGTTAATCCACCGCAGAGAGCTGGGACAGATTCATGGAGGCTGGCACGAGTGTGTGTGTGTGTATGTGTGTGTGTGTGTGTGTGTGTGTGTGTGTGTGTGTGTGTGTGTGTGTGTGTATGTAAGTCAGTTGATGAAACAGAGCAAACATGACAGTTGTATTCTGTCTTTCCTCCGAAGGAAAATCTTTCTGAAGAAAACAGCCGGACCAAATGCCAACACACACACACACACACACACACACACACACACACACACACACACACACACACACACACAGGCACCGTTTCCTGTGTCGTCGTGGCGTATTCAGGCTTCACTTTGTGCGAAGATAGAAATCCTCCATCAGGGGACAATTCATCCCTATTTTTATTTTCCGCCTGTCGGCACTGAAGCCGTAGATATCTGAAGTCAGCAGGGATCCGTGTTGTCTGAACATGAATCACTCACAGTTGCTCTAATATTATTCATTCAGACGTTTCTCTTGCGTTCACTTTGTCCCACGCGTTAGCAACACACAGCGTGAGAAGAATCCTGGCACCTGATAGCGTTTATGTTAAATATATAAATGCAGATAGCCAGAGGGAAAACTTCTTTTAGTCGATATAATCATTTATTATATATATATAGGGGGGGGGGGGTCATTTAAAGGAGCAGTGTATAGGATTTAGGAGGATCTATTTATTGTCAGAAATGGAATTAAACATCCCAACACATCTCATGTACATATGAATGTATGATATCTTACGAAAATGTATGCACACCAATTGGTGTGATATCGAACGAAATTAGGCGACTGCCGGCTGGTTAGGTGACGCCTGTCGATGGTATCAGCGGTGTTTGTTGTCAAATTAAGCCGATAAAATCTGACTGTGAAACGGCTACAGAGCACCGCGAGATGCAGCCTGTTCTCATGAACGATACGTTCAAAAAGCTACGAAAAGTTAAGCATTGTAATTCGTAAGCATTCATAAATATGTCCTCATTGGTGTAAAATGACCTCTGCCAGTGATCTGACTTATCCTCGTAAGCGAAGAATTTCTTATCTGTATTTACATTAGACGGGCAAGTCCGAGGAGGCGTCCATGTCGTTCCGCCATTTTGAAGCTAATCCACAACGCGTTTTCGTTCAGAGCGAGCGTCACGTGACCAAAACCAGCTGAAACGGAGGAGATCAGTGAGAGACGCTTGTCACTGCCCCGGCAAATTTGAAAGCCTGCACTGCATTTAAGTTCATAATGGAGGATCATACTTATGCCGAACGACAGGAGAGCGTTTAGTTGCCTAAACTTAACCGTAATGTCCGCCAAAACGTCTGGCAGCTCGCGGTGCTATGTACCCGGCTCACAGTCACCTATTCTGGGGTAACTAAACCACCAACTACCGCTGATACGATGGAGCACCATGCGGAGCACCGTAGCCGGCGTTGCAGAGCTCTTAGCGGCTAAACACATCTACTGACTGATTTGTTGTTAGTAAAAAAAGTTAGTTGTAAAAACTGGGTTCCCCTGACTGCCGCGGACTCGGCCGAGCTGTGACGGAGGTCTGTAGCCGGCGACAGGAAGCTCTGTAGCGGCTTATTAGCAACTGCCGGCGTCCCATTTCGGCTGTCTCCTAGTTTCGTAGGATATCTTACATTTTGGTGTGCGTAAATTCTCGTACGATATCATGAAGACCAGTTCATGGGAATGTGTTGTGAGATGACGTGGTGGCAGTTGAGGTTTAACGTAAGCCGACAAAAAGTGAGCGTCAAAAACTTGTTTCTGTGGCGACTATGCTGCAACAAAAAACGAAATACTCTGAGCAAACACAATAATGCTTAAAAACATAACAAAATTAAAATAATTAAGGACGGCCCAGCCATTTGATGCGGTAAAAATCTGCATCCACAATTATGAATAATAGGTTTAAAGCGTCTGTAAATCAGTCTGCTCTGTCGCGAATTTGAGTGATTCTCATCCAAAAGCTGCTTTCCAATGAATGTATCCTGAGGTCAATATGTTGATGCATGTGCGGTCAGAGTGCACAGATGTACACAGCTGTGTTTGCCTTCATATACAGACGTCACCAGGCTGCCGCAGTGTT
Organism: Sander lucioperca; assembly: GCF_008315115.2. Lineage (NCBI taxonomy): Eukaryota > Metazoa > Chordata > Actinopteri > Perciformes > Percidae > Sander > Sander lucioperca. The sequence continues at coordinate 11,809,958 of NC_050189.1, forward strand.
AGCACGCACGCACGCACGCACACACACACACACACACACACACACACCAGACCGGTCGGTTACAGTTTGGCATTCTGCTGCACTCAGGAAACCTCGGATTACCAGCTCATTAATCCTCTGCATCATGACCTCCTTTCCTTAAAAAAATAATAATCTTGAAATGCATCATAATGCAAACACAGCTCTGTCCTATTTTAGGATGTGATGTAAAGATTTTAGGATGTGAAAAACAGGAGTATTTTGACTGAACAGGCTGTTCTCATGAACGGTGGTAATAAAAGCATATACATATGGCTTTCAGTCCGCGTGAGGAGGAGGTCGGGGGGGATGTTTGGCTCCTAAAACAAAGGGCTTTTCAAATCGGGCAGCGGAGTTCGTTTTCTTGGGGAAAACAAAATTATTTTTTCTGTAATTTATTTTGAGCCTGGTAAAGTTTGTTCCTCAGAAGTGTTTTAATCCAAACCTTGATCTTTTTCCCTAAACTTAACTAGACGTTTTGGTGCCTAAACTTATCCCTTCTGTTGTACTCGGGTCAAATTTGACCTGTTTTCAAAGTTTCTATATATCTGAAATATGAATAGATAGATAAATAAATAAGTAATGCGTTGCGTAATGCTGTGTATTCTAAAGGGCTTTTCTCACTGGAACAACACTTCGCCTGCGTAGTCGCGTGGATCCGCGGGGGTGTACTACGCTCCTCATGTGAAGGACAATGCTCCTCGATTAAACGCCAGGCGATCAATATGTGGTATCCATGGAGATTCTGTGCACTACTGTATCCCTGCCGTACAACTGAATGACATTAGCTGACTGTGGAATCATATATCCCTAATCACAGGGCGATTTTACTAGAGGGATTTACTAGAATTGTTGGGTCTTTGTAAATTATAGAGTGTGGTCTAGACCTACTCTTGAGACACGTAAGGTTGTAATGATTTGATACTATAAATAAAATTTAATTGAATTCATAACAAATGGTGGCAATACTAGTCTTTCCTTACCACAGACTGTTATTGTTGATAGCTAAAGTTAGCTAAATTAGCATTGTCATAATTACGGATGTTACCCAATAAATCCAGTCTTGTGCTGATGCTGAGACAAGCAGAAGCCCCGCTGTCTCTGTCCTGATAACTGTTTAGAAAACAGTTTTATATTTTAGTGAACTCACAAACAGCAAGAATCGGTCTGTGGTTCATTGTGCACGTCGCTGGCGTAGGGAAAAGTTCAACACAATTCAACTCTTGTGGGCGGGCGGGCGGGCGTGTGCGCGTGACGAGCACAGTTTCACGGGATTGCGCACACTTGTCGCATCACCTGTCAGACTGCCCCCAAAAAAAATCAATTTAAAAGCATGACTTGATTAAGACTGAGAGGGGGAAATGTGTACATTTCAGAGAAACAATCATGACATTGGGAAAAATGAAGCAAAGAAAGAAGATTAAGAACATTGTTCTTCAATTGTATTATGTGTTATTAAAAAGAGATTATGTGAGGAGATTTAAAGGGTTTTTTTTTGGAGACCAATAAAAGATGATTTAGATGTTTTTTTGGGGAAATGAAAAGATTACAGGATATTAAGGTACGAAGCATGTTTCGCGAGATTAAAAAACCCATATGAGACAAAGAGATGAATTCAAGAACATTATCTGCTTCTAGTATTTTTCAGGGAGAATCTTATTGTCTTAACATTAAGCACATAATTAGGAATTAACACAGTATTGTAATGTTAAACTAAATGGAACATGTGTTTAAAAGTCCCATTAGTACCCCCGTGTATGCGGAAGTTATTTAAGTAGTAAGGTTTTAGGGAAGTACATTTCTGCGTTTTCTGTATTCACGGTTTTTATTTTGTCCATTTTGGCTTCTCTTCGCCTCTTCTTTCTCAAGTCCTCCCTCTTTTCCATTTCCCTCCATCATACATAATTTAACCTTACGGGCAGGAGTGATGAAATCCATCACTTTCCTCGATGGAAAGATCAACGCAATTTAGAGTTTGGTCACACAGACACACACACACACACACACACACACACACACACACACACAAATGCAACCTTGCAGGCATGCACACATTGTACAGTACATTTAGATAAGACGGTCCCGAGTGTGCGCACACAGAACGACAGAAAGACATACTGTACACACATTAACGCACACACCCATGCAGCTTAGAGATAAATGAACGAGGCAGAGTATAATTAGGTTGAAAGGTCACATCACGATGTCAGAAAATAAAGCCGCAGGCAATGAAAGTGAACAACAGCTGCAAGATAAGACGCAACCGCAATGAGTCGCCAGGAAAACACTGACAGGACACAGCAGGGAAACTCAACATAACATCAAATATATGTCAGTTCAGGAACATAAACGTGTCATATTTTCTTTAAAGTGACGCTCAAACAAGAGAAATTGTTTGAAAAATAAGTGAGGAAACCAGACATCAAGTTGAGCACAGAACTGAACGGCAGCTGTGCCTCGTGTACCGCCATGTAACTCTGAGTCATCGCCCCATTTGATTTGCTGAAAACTCAATTTGACACGTGTGAAATGCAGGTTACATCTTGCACTCTTGAGGCTGTGGCACAGATTCTTCTCTCGGCTCACAAACCTCCATGGCAGATTTAGAATTTAACATCCCTACAGGCTGATCCTAACGCTCAGTCAGCACGAGGCCGGTGAGGTCCAGAGAGTTAAACTGCAATGACTTTTGACAGAAGGCAAAGGTCGGTGGTCAGACTAGGATATCAACAGGTTTTTGGATATGCACAAACATCGCGAAGGCGACCTTTTCAAGAAGCTGGTTGAAGGAATGAAAGAGGGAGGCTGTGTTTGCATGGTCAAACAAGTGCCAATGGTGGAAAACTTTGAAAACATACTTCTTTTGCACGGCTACGAGACTGTCCTCCCCCGAAAACCTTTACCAGAGGTTGTTCAATCAAGCAGCAATTATGACTCATTTACGTTATTACAGGAAATAAACAGCAGTAGCAGAAAGTGATAGCGTACTCTTTCCTGTTAGCAATGTAGCTGAAGGGCATGATTGTAGCACTATGCCAACGACAGATTTACCCTCAGGGAAAATAAAGTATCTTCTTTCCATCTATCCATCTATCTATCTATCAATCTAGCCATGCATCCATCCACCCGTCCATCCATCTATCCATCTATCCATCCATCCATCCACCCATCCACCCATCCATCTATCCACCAACCCATTCACCCATCCGTCCACCCATCCATCCATCCATCCATCCATCCATCCATCTATCCACCCACCTATCCATCCATCCATCCATCTAGCCACCCGCCCATCCATCCATCCATCTATCTATCCATTTATCCATCCATCTATCCATGTATCCATCTATATATCAATCTATCCATTTATCCATCCATCTATCCATGTATCCATCTATCTATCAATCTATCCATACACCCATCCATCCATCCATCTGTCCGTCCGTCCATCTATCCATCTGTCTGTCCGTCCGTCCATCCGTCCATCCTATCTAACATCCCAATAGAAATCAGCGAGTAACCATTGATGTTGAGTGGCTGAAGGAAGGATGGAACATAACAAATGTGGGGGCTCGTCCAGCGACCTCTCGCCCCCAATGCGAGACTCATACCCCCAGACGTACACTAAGTCAATGTTGAGTCAGAGCCTACAGTGTAGGTGAGGCTTTGGAAAGAGAATCAACATCTGAAGCAGTTTTGTGTTTCAAAGCCCAACTCTCGGTCACTGATCCGGACATTAAACTCACTCAGAGCTGGTGACTCGCCCAGCAGGCAATCCGCTCACCGCCGACTCAGCACAATTAATGTTCGGCCGTCAACCCCTCTGACATTTCCTGTCGCTAAGCAGATTATGGAGACGTAACCCTGCATTCAGAGCCTTATTTAACTGGGCCAAGTCTGAAAAATTTTGCTATTTACAGCAGAGGAGGCCTTCAGTTCACTGAGACACACATTTCATATGTTTCCATCTGCAACTGAGGGGAGAGGATTCCATTGGTTAAGTCTATAGTTTGCCAGTGACAAGTAAATTAAATGGATTAACAGTTTGGAAAATGCGGCAAACATAAGCATTAATCATACTCTGGTTTTCCAGCGTCGCAAATGTGACTGTGAGTGATTTTTTCTCTGTTTTATATAGTTGCAAAATTTGGGTTTTGAACAGTAGTGGTGTGCGATACTGCCAAATTTGGTATCAATCCGGTACCAAGTAAATACAGGGCCAGTATCGCCCAGTATACCGATACGATACCGATACTTTTTAAAGGTTCCCTGCCACACAAAACCGTTTGTACTTGCATTTTTTGACATATGTTAGGTCCATATGTGTTTGTGTTATGTTGTGAATGTGAAAATGAACTGCTACCTCCTCTGTCGGCTCTAGCCACTGAAAAGAAATATGCGGAGAAATCAGGCCAGTTACAAAAGCTGGTCAGTCTGACGTGGTGTTGCCTGAGCTCATTACTATTCATGAGCTCGCCCAGTTGCGCTGGGTAAAGGATGCCGATAGCCAGGCTCTCATTGGCTAGCTGTTAGCCAATCAGAGTCAAGCAGCTTAGCTCATTGAATATTAATAAGAACTGGCACAAATCAAGCTGAGTCTTCCTGCAGGCTTTCTATACCATGCTAGAATGGCTTGAAACGAGGTAACCAAGGCATTTTTTCCACAAAAAATGTTAGAGTCCATTGTAGAACTTCGGACATTAACACAAAGTAATGAAACAGTAAAGACAGCTTGATAATAAAGACGATACATCTCGTTTGTTTAATCCATACAGAAACAGAAAGTGTACGGGGAGCATTTCGTGGCAACAAGTGGAGCGGTAAAACCACAACGTGTTCGAAACGTACTTGTTTATTCATGTTGGATCTGTACTTGCCCAACTTAGGTGACTCAACCTGTCACTCAGACTTTTTGCATCAGCGGCGGTAAAGATTGATGATGTGAAGAAATGCCAAACATCAAATTGTAAATGTCAAGCTTCGCAGTCAGTCCTGCAGAAAGTCAGAAGTCGTTCTGGGTAAACGACAGGCAGAAGCAGACCAAGCCAGCGGTGTTTCCAAAGGAAAAATCCATTTTACTCTCGAACGTCACTGACACATCTCATCGATCGTTGTAACATTCAGTTATTATTGTAAATATTCTTTGTTTGATTCTTCTTTTACCTGCTCAAACTGCGTCACGTTCGTCCCAACCAGATCTGACGGTCTAAATGTTTCTATTCACTGGTCTGAATGTATTTAATACTGCGTCCATTCAGAAGATCGTTTCTGTCTCAAATCTGTGTGTGTGTGTGTGTGTGTGTGTGTGTATGTGTGTGTGTCTCTGTATCTGTGTGTGTGTGTGTGTTGTCCGTGCGTGTCTTTGTGTATGGTGTGTGTATGTGTCTTTGTGTATTGTGTGTTTGTGTGTGTGTGTGTGTATGGTTTCTTTCTGTGTGTATGGTGTGCGTGCGTGTATGTGTGTATGGTGTGTGTGTTTGTGTGTATGGTGTGTGTATGTGTGTGTCTTTGTGTATGGTGTGTGTGTGTGTGTGTGTGTGTGTATGGTGTGTGTCTGTGTGTATGGTGTGTGTGCATGTGTGTGTGTGTGTGTCTCTGTATGCGTGTGTGTGGTGTGTGTGTGTGCGTGTGTTTGTGTGTGTGTGTGCTTGTTTTACTATATTCGTGGGGTCCAAAAACCGGGGAATACAGTATACTTGTGGGGTCTGCACAGCCTTGTGGGGCCCAAAATGCTGGACCCCACAAGGTTAAAGGTCTGTTTGAGGGTTAAGACTTGGTTTTAGGATTAGGGTTAGAATTAGGTTATGGTTAGGGTGAGGGTAAGGGTTAAGGTTAGGCATTTAGTGGTGATGGTTAAGGTTAGGGTAAGGGGCTAGGGAATGCATTATGACAATGACAGGTCCCCACAAAGATAGTGAAACACACATGTGTGTGTTTGTGTGTGTGTGGAGACCAAGAGAAAAGAGAGAGCTTGGATATTTGCGTGAAGGTCTGCATTAGTGTTGCATTAGTTTGAGAGATTATGTCGTTGTGTGTGTGTGCGCACACTTCTATACTTCTATTTCTGTGAGGACCAGTTTGATTTTTAGACCTTTAGAAAAGGGACATTTTTGTGTGAAAATCTTTTTTAAAACCAGACGTATTTAAAAAGTGAAGACATTGTTGCCCTTCATGTCCTTTTTGTAAAGTTAGGACATTTTTAAAAGAGAGGACAGTTTATGAAACGAAAGACATTTTCCCAAAGTGGGAACAGTTTTTGCCTTTTCAACCCTTTTTGTAAAGTGGGGTCATGCTGGGAAATGAACATTTGTGGAAAGGGAGGACAGTGTTGCCCTTTCTACCTTTTGTGTAAATGTTGGACATTTTAGTTAGTGAGGACAGTTTAAGGAATGAATAACGTTTTTACAAAGTGAGAACAGTGTTGCCCTTTTACCGTTTTTTTTGTGTGCCTTTTCTACCCTTTTCATAAAGTTAGGACAGTTTCAGATTTTTGTCAGCTTTGATCTTTTAAAATAGATTATGTCAATGAGGCACAAGTAAACCTGTTTCTAAATGTCAATATGAACATTTAGGTGTGTGTGTGTGTGTGTGTGTCTGTCTGTGTGTGTTTGTGTGTGTTGAGTGTGCGTGTGGTGTGTTTGTGTGTATGTGTGTGTGTGTGTGTGTCTGTCTGTGTGTCTGTGTGTGTGTGTGTGTCTGTCTGTGCGTATGTGTGTGTGTGTGTGTCTGTCTGTGCGTATGTGTCAGAAAAACATGTTCACAAGGTGAGACCAGTATTGCCGTTTGTACCGTTTACGAAAAGTGAAGACATTTTTTTGCCATTTTTGAGCAAAGAATGTATGTGAATTTGCAAAACGTGACTGAACATTCAGCGTTACATTCTCAGATTTCTAAGAGCAGTGTGTGTACTTGTGTGTGATCTCTGTAAGGACCTTTCCTCTACAAACCCGAGATTACCTGTCACGTCCAAATCCCATTAAAGGCTGTTTAGGCAGGGGCTGATTGTACACATCAGTGTGTGTGTGTGTGTGTGTGTGTGTGTGTGTGTGCCGGTTGGGGAATGAGCGCTGTACGTTTGTTATCGCTCCATTACAGCGGCCAACAACATGAAGCTCTGATAACAGGGAAGATTGAGGAGACGGAGAGGAGGAAAAAGAGTGACACATTTGGTTACAAGCAGAGAAAACCGGAGGGAATGGAAGACGTCTAGGGACACATTTCTTTTTTTCTTTCCATATCGCTATCGCAGCCAAATGGGAAAGAATGGAAATGGCCAAATTAAATAAAAACACCCTCAAACGGCCCGAAACCCATTTTCGCGCTTGTTAGATTGGAAGATTAGATATATATTGAAATGGGAACTTGGAAGTGAAGAAAAAACAAATAAAAGATGAACTCGAGATGACACTGTGCTGCTTTAATAACTTCGCTGCGTCATGTTTCTCTGTGCTGTTTCTCACGTGTAAAAGGCCGCGGCCTGTAATGGCTGCACCGCCATTAGCCGCTCTATTAGACAACTCAGTTTTTTTTTTTTTTGTTTTTTTTTGTTTTCCATTTCCCGAGTTCAAAACATGCATCACGTCCATTAGAGGACGAAAAAACATGAGCATGACACTCACCGAACTATTTGAAAAATGAAAACGTCGCCTCACATTTGGAACTAAACAATGATGGTCTGGCGCAGGAAAAGGGAGTAAAAAGTAATTATATGATTGCAAATGTAGCCAGCTTTTCAAAATGTAATCATTGTTTTGCTTGATTTGCCAAACTCTACGATGTCTAAGGAACTTTTCTCCTGACTTTTTTACAAACTAAGTGAGAAAGCTATATGAGACATGCAATAATACGGTCAAAGATATTTGAGTTTTCTTTATTAAATAGAAGCATGTCAATAAACTCTACATGTGTCTGGCCCTCGATGTGATTCTCATTTCCCAGTGGGGCCCTAAGTGTTTGACACCCCTGATATAGAGGGGTGAGTAAACGTGCATCATGTCCATTAGATGAAGACAAACATGAGCGTGACACTCGGCGAGCCATTTGGAACTAAACAATGATGGTCTGGTGCAGAAAAGCAACACGCTCTCACTCCCATCGCGTAAATAATTTTTTAATAAAATTTAAATAACACTTGCCTGATGGCTTCTACTCTCTGCTGCTGCTGCTGCCGCTACCGCTGTGTCGACGTCACTTCCGTGATCTGGGTTAGTTAGCTAGTTGAAGCTACTCGTTCGGGCGATCTTCAAAATTGAGCCACTCATCATTGCATCGTTCGATGCTAACCTCAAACTCTGCCATATTTCGTTGATCTCTTCTGCTGTTCTCTCGCTTCTTGCTCCTTCTTCACTACTTTTACCGGTAGTCTCTTCCGGCAATAGATGTCGTGCTCTGTGCGGGATCTCGCGCGATCACCCGGTGTTGCTAAAAAAGTTTGTTGGTATATCCGTAGTTTTTACAACTTGGTGTTTAGTGATTGTTGCAAACTGGTACTACCGACAAAATATTTGTGCATTCCTGGAACTGGACGTCGTTAGACTACATCCGACGTGAAGTCACGTAAAGACTTTTTAGCACCAGTCTTAGTAAAGACCAGCTCCTGTACTTTCCGATTCCGATACCAGCGTTATAGACAGTATCGGAGGCTTTCCCAGACACTGGTATCGGTATCAGAACATGTCTAGTTTTGATTTATTTTTTTAAACCTGGAAACACTGAGACTGAAGCGAACCGTAAATGTGCCGTGAACTAGGGCTGCACAATATATCGTTTTTTTTGATCGTCATCGCAATATCAACTGCCGCAATTTACATATCGCGATAGACACTACGAGATTTTTTGTGTTAGTTGAAAGAAAATATCAGTAGAAAACTGCACTTTAAAGTGTATATGTCATTCTTTTTTTAATAGTGCCTGTCATTGTCAATTCAACGTTCAATTGGTTCAATAAAAGAATGTTAGAAATGCTCATTTGTTTTAAATTTAACAAGCAATTTGTTGTATTTTAAAAGAACAGATAAACAGATAAAGAACTATATCTATATCTATCTATATCTGTTAATTCAACACGTTCTCACACTCATCTCGTAAAATACGGACCCTTGGTCAGGTGCCTTTGTCGTTCTTATTGACGCTATGAGTAAACGCGCTTGGTCGGGACTATTGCTGTCCCTTTTGACGCAGTTATGTTAAGGAAAAGGTCATGGGTGGGCTTACGCTTCCGTGACACGCGGGAACTACGGGACGGTTGGGTTTAGGAAAGGGTCGTGGGTGGGCGTACGGTTCCGTTACATGCGGGAGGAAAGAAAAAAACAACTATAGCAAGCGTGACAAGCGGGACGTGAACCCCGCTCTCCTGGGTGAAAGTCCTGTGTTTGACCCATCCACCACCCCAACCAACCAACCAACCAACCTCCTTACGTGGAAATTCGCCCTTACATACTACTCTCTAAATCCTCTCTAACTGCTGCTCTCCCCAGTGCGTTATACAAATACACTGAAAGACGTCTTTTTCGTCACATCAGACGCTGACAGGCTCTTTTCAAAACGTCCTTATTTTACGAGTTCGGAATGAGAACGGGTTGGTTAATTTATCGCAAGTAATATCGTTATCGCGACATTCAACAACGTTATCGCACATTTTCCTCGTATCGTGCAGTCCTACCGTGAACCAAAAACGTCATAGCAGCTAAAATATCACTGCAAGAATTAGAAAATACTTTTTACTTACTTAACTTACTTTTTAAAATGAAGTCTAGTCATTTACTTAATGACATATCTTTCATATACACTGTGCAGGACACACAGAAGAGCAATCATGGAAGCAGCTAATTAATTAGCCAGCTACCTTGTTATTAATTCCTAGATAATGACCTGCTGAGAGTTTTGGCTGCCGGAGAGGCAGTTGGCGTTCTCGTGGCGTTTTTCTTCTTCACTGAATAGGAAAAAGGTACAAAGAACAGAAAAGTCTTTGTGCTGCTGTTACTTTGATGTCAGTGAATTGGTCCTGCGTCTGATTAAAGGTCCGTTAAATAGCTGCCAGGCTAACACGAGTGTCAGGGAGGAGGAGGAGAACTGGGAATAGGAGAGGTGGATGAAGGCGGAAACGTGATTTAATGAGTAGAGGGAATGTGGAGGATTGATAGGGAGTGCCGAAATAAAAAAAAACGAGTGAAGAACAGACGAAAAGACGAATGATTGCCATCATGTTTTCCTTCTCTTCTGTTACAGCTCTGACCTGTGGGAACGTGAACACAGATTGTTGTTCCAAATATAGAATATTTCATGCAACACTACAAACATTAATGCAACACTCATGTTCAAAAAAAGACCCCTGGTTTGCAATATAAGAGACTTCCCTCCCCCCCGAATTAAAAGCTCCCTTAAGTCAACCAGCAGATACGACTCATATTTTGGTTTATAGTGGCGTTGCCAACGTTCAGCCTGTTCTCGTGAACCATTCGTTCAAAAAGCTACGAAAAGTTAAGCATCCGTAAGCATTCCACTTTATTTTCGCTGTGTGCACCCCCAATGGCTGCTGCTGTGTAAGAACGTGGCTGGTTGCGTAGGGAGGATGTCGGGGGGTGGGTTAGTAGTACGCAGGACTTTCAAGCCAGGGCGCGGAGTTCTCATCTGGGGAAAAACAAAAGACTTTCACCCAGGAATTGGGTGTTCCTTGTGATTTTTTTCCCCCCCTAACCTTAACTTGTCGTTTTGGTGCCTAAACTCAACTTTCGTTGCTGCATAACGCTCACATTTTGTGGCCTAAACTTAACCGCAATGTCCGCCGAAACGACCGGGGCAGCGCGTGGTGCTCTGTACCTGGCTCACAGTCACCTATTCATGGGTTAACTGAACCGCCAACTACCGCTGAAACAACGGGGAGCACCGTAGCCGGCATCACAGAGCTCTCTGGCGGCTAAACGCGTCTACTAACTGCCGCTGATACTACCAAGCTGCAACGGAGGTCTCGCGTTGCCGTGACCACACAGTTTCTAGCCTCCAGGCTCCTACAGACAACACTAGGCTGTATTTGTTTTCAGCCACTTAATAAATGCACACAGTGGTAGTGATTTAAGAGATAATCTGTGCGCTGCAGATATGTAAATTCAGGTCAGAAATCTCTCCGGAGGCGCGTTAGATTTACTCTTCCCCGCGAGGAGGAGATGCCTCTTAAAACTGCATTATTCCAGGGGATTCAAACAGGAGCACACCTCATCTTCCGCTCACACACTCCATTTAAGAAGATATTCAACATCGTATAAGCTCCAGCATCTGCCTTTAAAACACCCTGGCTGCTCCACTCAGCTGTAGGGTTCTTCTTGTTAACGTATCTGAGATTTTTACCCGGAGGGATTCTCCGAGGAGCGGATATATTAAGATAAGAAACTTTATCTCCTGTGCTATTAGCTCGCCTGCAGGACAAATCCAAACCTTGACATTTAAATGGCGTTATAAAGCTGTTTCTTACTGCCTCGGATCACAGACTCAACGTTCTGTAGGCGGCTGGTGGAGCAGCTATAATCCCGGTCAAACTTCTAGCCGGATGTCTGGCGCTGAGCCTCGTCTGCACCACGAATATCAGCCCATAACTTGCACACATCAGCGTTGGAAAAACACAGTTAAAACATCAGGAAAAGGTGAGAAAAGCGGCGACAGTGATAAACTTTCAAAAGTACGCAAAAAAAGTGACAAAATTGTCAACGAAAGCGTCAAAAATTTCGAAAAAAGGTGAACAAAGGCGTCGGAAAAAATGTTAAATGTCAAAAAAAGCATCAAAAACATTGTGTCTCGGCCACTGTCTTTCCCTGATACTGTAAGTAAATGAAGTAGAAAAAACGATTTCGCTTAGAGCGCCTGACCGAGATGGGAGTGAGAATGGGCTGGCGTCTCCGTGTTTTGGCCTCAGCCCGTTTTTTGGGTTCCCTCTTCGCCTCGTGTTCTGGATACCGTCGCCTGTGAGTTTTTGGCTTGTTGCAGTAAACCTGTTTGGGCTGAAATTTTAAGAGAGTCGTGCTTCGGTGAGTCCATCTTCTTGTGAGCGTGACACAACCAAGTGACAGTACTCTGATCCAATGGAAATCACAACCGTCAGCACTCAGCCCAATGGGTTAGTGGTGGCAGTGCCACCTCCACATTTTTAGTCTCTAAATCCACATTTGTAGTCTCTAAATCAAAAATGTTTGTCTCTAAATCCACATTTCTTTCTCTAAATCCACTTTTGTAGTCTTTGAATCCACATTTTTAGTCTCTAAATCCATATTCTTTGTCTCTAAATCCACCTTTTTAGTGTCTAAATCCACATTTGTTGTCTGTAAATCCACATTTTTTGTCTCTAAATCCACTTTTGTAGTGTTTGAATCCACATTTTGAGACTCTAAATCCACTTTTTTAGTCTCTAAATCCACATTTTTAGTCTTTGAATCCACATTTTTAGTGTTATTTAGTGTTTAAAAAAAAGAAGCAATTACTCCAAAACTAAATGTTGCAGTAGAAAACATTACATAACAGCATAGAGATTTGTCTCTGCAGAGAGAAACAGCGTAGGCCGACGCTAGAGCTGACTCTGGCTGCCTTTGCTACCAAACACCTGTTTGACATAAATATGTTCCTGCTTTTCTAACAAAGGAATCATCTTACAACCCTTTTTGTGTCTTTTATCTGTGCATATGAAAAGAAGAAATCTACAATAACATAAAATAACGCACAGGTGGGATGACAGAAAGCCTCCGAGTGTTTGTAAAAAGGAATCCACATACAGTAGCCTAATGTTAAAATGAAAGAAAGCTGTACGTGCCAACAACAAATGCACATACATTTATTTCTTCACATATCTAAAAAGATAAGATGAGATATACTTTATTGTCCCTGAAGGGAAATTAGTTTCGGACTCTGTCCGTTCCGCAGCTTTACAAGGACAACACAAAATACAGAAAATAAGCATCTCTCAACACATACTCTCATGCAACACAAAACATGCTCTCATATACATTAGACAGGGACCTATATAGTAAGCACATTAACGACTCCTTTCAGTGGCAGTTTTTAATTGACCAACCCTGTCGGCTGCATTCTCCACATTAAGTGTAGCACAACCCTTGCACAATGAGACGTTGCACAGCTAACATAATGCACAACCCAAATAAACCCCCCAAAGAAAATCTATCTAAAGGAAAGAGAAGAGTACAAATTCCAGGCAAGGGATCCAAAACAAGTCCAGAACAAGTGGTCCAAACGGCTGATTCATGAAGTTCTTTACACCCAAAATGAATTACGTCATTGGCCTAAAGAAAGCCAGAACCACTCAGCCTCCATCTTCTCCATTTATTTCTTCAAATATCTAAAGGAAAGAATTTAAAATTCCACACAAGCGGCACCGGCCGGCATTTCTTTGCACTCTCAAATATCGTCATTGGCCTTAAGGAATCCCCAACCACTCCATCTTGAAAACACAATGCGGTGTACACACCACACGAGAATCATACATCATCAACTTTATTGCCAGAATCAAGGTCCATTCAGAAGACAGACACAACATACAACATACATTAAAAAGAGAAAGATAAACATATACAGAGAAATAAAAACAGAAGAAACAACAATACTGCATTTCTATAAAAGACACTCATACCAGTGTTTCCATAGTGATGATTGGTATCGTATGGAACTAAACCTAGGATTTGCCAGCAGCATAACAATGCTGTTCTGGGAGATGTTCAGGCGTCAAATGAATTTGTAGATAAGACTCCTCAATAATGCCTGGAAGGTGCTGACCCCTGCATTACAAAGCAGGTCACTTGCCCTAGAGCACCTGGGTTTGTTGAGCAGTATCCTCATACAGTCATTATAAGCAACCTTAAGCTTCTGTATGCTTACCTTTTTAAACTTAGTCCATAAGGGAGCAGTATAAGAAGGAGTGCAATATGCTTTAAACAGACTCATTTTGATGTCATCCGTGCCCACTGGAGTGGTAGCTTTTGGGGGCTCCAGCCCCCCGAATGTTTTCTCAAAAGCTCCCGAAACATTTAGGAAGTCTCTACTGTCTTTCAGAGGCATCAGTGGGCTCCATTCAAAATCTAGAAAGAAGATAATTAAAAAATTCTATGGTAGTGTGAAACAAGACGATTGAAGTAATCCATTGGTTCCAACCGTGTCATGCTAGCTTGTTGAGAAAGGGGCTAAATAACACTCCAAATTTGGGTTCAATTTTAGGAAAAAATGCCATGGCCATATTCAAAGGTGTACGTTGACCTCTCACCTCAGGATATCTAAATGAAAATGGGTTTTACGGATACCCACGACTCTCCTCTTTACAGATATGCCACCTTTATGATAATCCCATGCAGTTTTACCTTGCTAACTATTATGTTTTTTCTAGAATAACGTAAAGATTTTTATTATCAAATGGCTTGAAAAATAGTGCCCTAAATGTGGAAAAAAAAACTAGCTTGGTCCTACCAGACTCTGGGGAATGGAATCTGTTAGAGTGCAGTTTGCTGTTCTGGCCAAATCCTTAGGAACAAAACGGTATTGATGCATGTGGTTATGTGTGCCATTTTCAACATCTGTTAAGATTTGGGAAAATCTTTTAGCGTGGGCCAGACATTAGTCAATCAAACGGCATTATACAAAAACAAACATGCGGCGCGAGCGGCAGTAAGAACATCCGCTCGCTGATACTGAAGTGCTGAATTGTTTTCCCCCCAAAGCTCAAAGTGCCAGATTGGAAGTTGTTCCCTCTTCCAGCTCCACAATGGCCGTTATGTAAGAGAAGCAAGTGTGCCAACATGTACAAGTAGGACACACAACAACGCTTTCAAATGGAAATTAAAGCCCCCACACACACACACACACACACACACACACACACACACACACACACACACACACACACACACACACACACACACACACACAAATAAAGCTGGTGGCATCCGACCAGCTCGGTTATTACTAAACTGAGCAAACTTGCCCACAACACACCAACATTCTCCAACACTGACTGATGCAAAACGTGATGGGAAATGAAGTGAAATAAAGTGTGTTGCATTAATATATATATATATTTCAGTGTGATATATTACGGCTCCAGTGCTGTGTTTCTTTTGTCTGCTTGGGAGATAGCAGCAGGAAACACACACAAACACCCCCCGTCTTGTTTCTCTGTGATGGATGGCGGAGCGTGTTCTGCCTATACATCAACGTCTCTTTTTTTTTCAGCGGTGGAAGAAGTATGCAGATCCTTCACTGCAGTAAAAGTACTAATACCACACTGTGAAAATACTATGTTACAAGTAAACAGTCCTGCATTGAACATGTTACTTCAGTAAAAGTGTGTAAGTATCATCAGGAAAAATGTAGTTAAAGCATTAAAAGTAAAGAACAATCCTCCCATTGTAGAGGGTGTAAAGGATCCAAGCAGTTGTGTGTTTAATGGTCTCATCATCTCAGCTGGACTTGTAGCCGTTATTTTGTTGGCTAGTTTACTTTAGAATAAAACATCAGATGTTATAAACTACATGTGTTTTGTGTGCAGGAATCTTAATGTGTAAAGTAATTAGTAACTAAAGCTGTAACAGATGAATGTAGTGGAGTAAAAAGTACAATATTTCTCTCTGAGATGTAGAAGTAGAAAGTGGCATGAAAAGAAATGACAACAAGTTTAAGTACAGTACTGGAGTAAATGTGCTTAGTTACATTCCACCACTGGTTTTTATCCGGGCCTGATCATGAAGATGCTTGCCTTTTCTTCGGTCTTCTTTCTATAGATATTTTGAACTCATGTACCAAAAGATGCAACTGTGCATCCCTTTTTCTTTCTTCTCCGTCCTCTTCTTTTGCCTGGCCGACAGCGAGTGTCCAGTCACACCAAAGTGCAAAGTGCTCCGCTCATTAATTCATCATACCATCGGCATGTTTGACCCGGACTGCTGGGACGATCGCCCCGCTGCGCCACAGAGGAGAGGAAACGTACGGCTTTGTACCAAACGTCAATAGTGAAATTACTTAACTGCTTCTCCTACTGTTTGAAGCTGTGAACCAAATCAATTTTCCATTTCAGTCCGCATCGATCAGCTGAGCACCCACACAGGCCCCCCTGGAGTTTAGTGTCCAACTTCAATTCCTTTAGTCATCAACGTGTGAAATATTGCAGCCCGTCTAGTTGCTTAAATGTCTTGTTTTTCTTTTCCGTTAGTTTGTCAAAGAAGCACCATTTCTTCACCAAGTTTATTGACAGCTGCTTCATCCCCTTCAAAATGATGGAATTTACCAACCAAGTCTTGGCAAAGACATTAAGGAGCATCTTAACAACAGTTGAAAAGGTTGTTTTTACTGCCCAACGGTGCTTTTAAGGTCCAGTGTGTAACGTATTTAGTTGTCCATTATCGAAATCTGTGTTGCCCGTTCACAAACTTGTTCTTTTTCATGAATATTGACCACCACCATCAATTCCAAGTATTCCTATTGGCTTGAAATTTTACATTTGCATGAACTGGGGGTAGACGCTCCATATTCATGCGCCATCTTGAAATACGTTAGCCGGTAAGGGACATACAGGACATACTGTTCCGCCTTTCGCGTTTTCGCTGTCACATGATAAACTCACAGGTGCTGCTAATGCTGCTAATGGGTATCGTAGCTTGGAGGAAACATGGAGGACCACATGTATTCAAAATCCAAATTTCAGGAACAGGAGTCTTCTTCTTCGCCCAGAAAAAGAAAAAGGATATTCAAAAGAGCAAGAGACCGGCTTTTTAAAGCGTGAAGGCTACCGTAGCTGTAATATGTACTTTGAACTGTGTGGTGCGAGAGAGTTGATTGCGATATATGATCTCAACGCTAGATGGGAGAAATTCCTACACATTGGACCTTTAAGTTGCTTTCACACCTGAGCAGTTTGGTCCGTTTTAACCGAACCCTGGTGCGTTTCGTCGGATTATCCGGTTCGTTTGGGGCGATGTGAAAGCTTATTCAAACTCCGGTGTGGAGCAAGAAAACCGAACTCTGGTCCGACGGGACCCAGCAAACTAAACCAAGTGTAAACTTTATCGACAGCTGCTTCACCTCCTTCAAAACGCTGGATTGTACCAACTAAAGTCTTGGCGAGAACACATCAAAGAGCATCCTCGCATCAGCAGAAAAGCTTGTTTTTACTGACCTTTTAAATCTGCGCCTTGCTCCAGTGATGTAGAAATGTACTCCGGGGTGACAACAGCGGAGACGATGGAGATGTTTTTGAGCGTCACAACCCCCCCCCCCCCCGTTTCACTATCAAAAATTTTATCCATTCGGTCCGATAACATTCGGAAAGTCTAGAAGAGCTGCACAATGCTCTATGGGTCGCAGCGCCAGTCACCCAGGTAATTGTTTGGCTCCATAATGGCTTCACGCACCACTGAGCAACACTCAGATGAATGGGGGCTCCGCCTAGCCAGATTTTTTTATACATCCATGGTCTGAAAGGACAGCAGGATTTGTACATGGCAGGAGAAAACAAGCCTCTCTTCTCAAAGGATCTCTAGCAGAGTGATAAGACGGGTCAGACCATTTTGTGATTTGTCAGCAAAAAACAGGACTACAGTTACCAGGAAGAGTGGTCGTACCTTGTTAAGTCAGAAAACTGCAGAGTTCTGGACTAGTTGGAGAGGTTTGTTAGCCTGGCATAGCAAGTCAGGAACCTCTTAGCCCAAGTTCGATTGAATTAAGAGAAAGCATTGCCAGACCTATTTGAAAGTCTGGCGTAAGGTCTGGCTACACCACAGATGCATTCTGGGATAGCTGAAAAAAACGCTTTGGGTTGTTTGCATTTCTTTAAACCAATCATAATCGTCTTTGGCGGCGCTAAGCTCCTGACGCAGAGTCAGTGGCTCTGCTAAATAGTCTCTGGAAGGAACTTGTTTTGGTGGAACATTTGCACCCCGCAAAAGAAAACGCCACATACAATATTAAATTAAGCTAACTGTTGACACAATAAAGTAACGTGATCTATTCGTATTAGGTGGATACATGGTTAAACCTCATTGGCTCTTTCCAGTGTCAACAGATTCTCACACCCATCGCGTAAAATACGCTAATCTAATTATTGATGCTAAAAGTCTCCTTTAGTGTCATATCGAAACGTGCTTTATCTTACACGCTTGGTCGAGACTGTTTGTTGTCACTTTTGACGCCGTTAGGTTAAGGAAAAGGTCGTGGGTGGGCTTACGTTTCCATGACACGCGGGAAGAATGGGACGGTTGGGTTTAGGAAAAGAAGAATGGGACAGTTGGGTTTAGGAAAAGAAGAATGGGACGGTTGGGTTTAGGAAGCGTGACACGCGGGACACAATCCCTGGTCTCCTGGGTGAAAGTCCTGTGTTGTTTGACCCATCCTCCACCCCAACCAACCTCCCTACGCGGACTTTCGGCCTTTCATACTACTAGTCGCTCTTAGTGCTACGTCATCTTCAAACCCTGTGTAGCTGCTGCTCTCCCCGGTGCGTACTACAAACACGCTGAAGGGCGCTTTTTTACCAGTTTGTCCTTTTCGCTACTTTGTCTTTTTGAAAATGACCCACTCACTTTTGTACTGGCCCGCCCAAAATACAATTTCTGCCTACGCCACTGGTTAACACCAAGTTTTTAGCTGTGACTGTCCTTCCTTTGCCGTACCTGAAGTTGCTGCATTTTGGCTGCTGTCTGTAGATTCCTTCATGCACAACTCATATTCTTTCGGATGTTTCATACCAAATGTTTTAACAGCGGTGATGTTGTGTATTGTTTAGGATCCTCGCCACTACGAGACAAATCGGCATTGCAAATTGAACATGTAGCTGGACTTGAATGGCCTTCTTTTGACTGAAAGTACTGCCAAACTACACTTTTTTCTGCTCACAAGTTCCATTTTCACTTTCTCACAGCCTACTGCATTGAACGCTCCACCTACGTAAACACTTCCCGAAATCAACGGCGCCATCATTACGTCGACCAGCGTAGCGCGCGGTTCGGCGTAAAAAAATTATAAGGTTCGGCAGAAACCGAACCCCGTCAAAAAGCCCAATATTCGGCCGAATCCTGGATTCGGTGCATCCCTACATTTAATATACATTTTTGGCCCAAGAACAATAATCCTAACGTTGTTTTATTGATAGCATTTTCATCCCTCTGGATCGGAGACGGCTTCCATCCCGCTTGATACCTGCTGCATCATCAGCAGTATCAGCGAGAAGTGTGTGTGATCCTATCTGACAAATCATTCATATCTGACAAATGAAATAAGCTTCATGGGCTAAGGGACACCAGGTATTCGTCTTGAAAAGCACCATAATCAACCACCACTCAGGAATATATCACTCATTTCCATCACGCCAATTGAACATGAGCTTGTAGATTTGTCTGGTTTCCAGGCTAGATGTTTGTGCTTTTAAAATATTTAAAAAAAAAAAGACCAAATCACCCAGATTTCCCTGTTGGATTTTCCAGTGAAAACCATTTAAAATCCTGCCCTACGTGCGTGTGACAAGAAACCTATAAATGGAACACGGCATCATCCATCACTGCATCCAAACTAAGCTGCTTTTCTTCAACTCTACTCAACATAAAGCCACTTATGCATTCAACCATACATTTGCGGTTAATATACATTTTCAGCTCATGCCCAAGAACAATACGCCTAACACTGTTTTATTGCGAGCATTTCTATCCCTCGGGATCGGAGACGACTTCCATCCCGCTTGATACATGCTGCGTCATCAGCAGTATCAGCGAGAAGTGTGTGTGATCATTCCTATCTGACAAATCATTCATATTTGACAAATTCATGGGCTAAGGGACACCTGGTATTCGTTTTGAAAAGCACCTCATCAGCAACAGCCACTCATATATCACTCATTTCCATCATGCCACTCTCAGACTGATGAACACAAAGCTGGGAGCGGTGCATGCTCACTGATGGCGTGGCCCTAAGCTGCAGGATCATCCATCCGTACAATCATTCATCTACAGACACTCTGAGTGAGCAGCTGACTCGCTGAAGCATGAGCTGACAAACACGCAGTACATATTCCGAAAGCAGATCAGGTGAAAGCCTGCACAATCTTCTGCCATGTGTTTTTGTTATATTTGTGCAGGAGGGAAAAGAGAGCCTGTACTCTTGCGTGTACATATGCACGTAGTTAATCTGTGTCTGTGCATACTGTGACGAGTTTCACACTTTGTGAAGCAGCTGTAGCCGACAGGTTCATTATCATTGGAGTCATGCTAGGCACAGTGTCTGAAATGGGTCAGTACTCACCAGTAATGAGTACCGGTTCTTCTGATTGTTGTTGACTTGTAAGTGTTGTAACAGTATTATTGATAGCCTGATATGTATACTAAATTGGCTATAAATCATGATTTATTGGGAAAAACAACAAGCAACTTTATGTAAATGACATCAGACATTAAGTTATAGGTCTAATGGAATGATCCTTTGTTTCATAACCATATTTTAAGACACTGAAAGGATTCGACTGTGAGATTGGCAGTCGAAATTTGGCTCCTTAAATCAAATCATCGAATAGTAAACTATTCGGGGTCAATCCTACAAGATATACCTATGAATATAAAGACATCCTAGACACATTCAACGATCATGTCATGGAACTGCTGAATTGGTTTACTGGCACTTTTTTTGCATCCAATTTAGGTGCTGCTCAGGCAACCTGAAATTTGGTTGTTGCAAAACAGAAATATATATATATACATAAAAAACATTTAATTTGGTTAGTTTATGCTAAAATCTGAAAGTAGTAATCGGGGAAAACTGATATTTTTGGATGATGAGCTGCAGCTCTGTCCTCAAACCTGAATCATTAAAGTATGTCATACCCCTTTCCCACTGGCCAAAAAAAACCCCACTTACACCCACTGACATCTGGCTTTTGTCTGCAATAGCAAAAGTTATAATTGACATTCACTCCTGGGACAAACAGCTACAGTCGGCAGTCATTTAAACAGGACCCCCGGGGGGGGGGATACGCCAATTTTTCCCCCTTTTCTGGCACGATGCTATGACGCGCGTCGGCTCCATCAGTAACTTCTGTCATCTCGGCCACAAATTGAGTTCATCATCGCCCAAGCTGCACTGGAACATCAGTCGACACCAAGTTTGAAAGAGAGAGAGTGTGTTAATGTGGCAGCGTCTGGGGAGTGTGTGGTAGAGCTGAGAAAGAGTGAATGCAGAGCTGGACTAGACAGACCTTCCACCACAGAGCTGTGGAGGAGGGTCCGGCTATGCGAGACTACATCTAACGTGACACACTAGAAGAAAAACAATTTCACAGGCGTTCTCGTCTACTGGCAATGGGAAAGGAGTCTTATCGACATTTTAAGCAGGTTTACCTGTGTTTAAAAACAACAAATAACGACGAATTTCGGGGGGAAAAGGGTATCCGTTTTCTGCCAAATCTAAACTATACTTGTCCCAACAATGGTAATGGGTGTTGGCTGCTTTATGCACTCAGGGCACCTTGCAATTTTGCAGGAGGCCTCGGTCTGAGAAGATCTGCTCCATCATTCCACCCATCAGCAAAAGTCCCGGTTGTGTTTTTTATTCTCAGAAATCTATTATTTAATATTTTATGTTCTCATGGATGTATTCATCTCTCTGCCTTTTATGTTACTCCTAAGAGTTGAAGAAGAAACACTCTTTCATGTAACCCACTCACACAATCTGCTTCCCAAAGCACTCAGCAGGCGGGTGGAGATAGAGAGGTTTAGATCACAGCTGACAGGTGAAAAAGAAGAAGTGCGAACCTCACGTCGAGTCAGGAACAGTCAGCTTCTCAGCGATTAGGAAATAAAACTCCTTTTGTGATTGAGTTAATGCCTACGCGTCAGAATGACCCTCCGCTGGTCTGAAGTGAATAAAAGGCGTCTCGGGTGATGCAGGTTACTCAGCATGAAATGCAGCATGGAAGAGAGAGAGAGAGCAGAGAGAAAAGGAAAGAAAGACAGACAAACTGGGGATCCAATTACCCGACCAAATGACCCGGGGCGATCAGGAAGCCAAGCGCGTCACTACAAAAGGCACTTGATGCAAAGTGGGGTGGTCATTGCATTTAGATGCAGTTTAAAATACTAATATATTCAGGTTAAGGCAATACCACAGTTTCTTAAACGCCATGTAAACACCTTACCCCGGCTAAAATCTGAGTTCTCATATTGCAGTTAACAGAGCTACACTACTCCTTTAGTAACCGGGGTATTTGTGCATGTATACACTTTAACCCAGGTGAAGCATCTGCACATTCTCGGTATGTTCTAACTGCCCCTCCCATCTCCGCTGCAGTGGTTTCTGACCCAGGAAAAGAAGAGAGCTGTTGGACGCCACAGTGCCAAAAACAACAGCAACAACACAAGCTTTAAGCGTGATTCATGCTTCTGCGTTACATCTACGCCGTGGCTACATACGTAGGAACGTGGAGACACGGACCTACACCAGACCCTACGCTGTAGCCTTACGTGCACCTCTCGAAAAATGTTACTACACGTCTTGGCGACGCATGCCGCTCGGCTGTGGTTCAGTAGCGTCGCATTTCCCCCGACTCATTTCCTGGTTCTTCTCCATAAACAACATGAAATCAAGGAGAGGGTTAACTTTTCCTGCTACAGATGTCCCACCGTGGTCAGAAAGAACAGGGGAGACACTTTGTTTCTCTCACTATGACTCAAGAGTCGCTACTCGCTCCGAAGCTAATCGGCGTCACTCTCTCAATCGCACTACCACATACTCCCCACACACACACATGCCGGCCCTGCTATTCTCTTAAAGAGATCGACGCACACACCCGTGAGAAATAAGGCATAGAGAATGTAAGTCGTCCATTTTCTCCCCGCTTTCCAAGTTGTTTATGATTTTGACAAAGTTCAACTAGAAGGAAAAGCCTTATTCTGACCAGTTGTACGTTGGCAGAGTTACTCCAATCATTCTTCCCATTCTTCCACTGGCATAATGCGGTAATTCACTTGCCCCGGTTACTACACACTACTGACAAAACAAACACACTGACTGTTGTTGTCTTTGATTATAGAAGAAAGGTATTAAGGCCTCTTTACAGACATAGATCTCGCTGGCGCGGCAGGATTTTAAGTGCGCGACCAGAGGTCGTGCACCACTCTGGTTTTTTCAGCGGCGCACGATAAAGCGGAAACAGGAAGCATGGACGAGTTCGAGGGAAACCGGATGCCAGGACTCTCAGAGTGACTGCAAGTGTCAGGGTTTTGGTTTTTGTTTGGTCTTATTGTGGTAGTCTTGTTTTTCTGTTATGTTCTGTTTCCTGTTTTATTTTGTAGTCTGTCTTGTCTCCCTTGTCTTGTCTAGCTTACTTCCTGTCTTTGTTTGTTTCCCGCCTTTTTTGATTGTTTAAACTGCATTTGGGTCCCAACATTGCCTGTCTTCGCACCAGTCGTGACAGCAAGTCTCTCTTGTAAACTTACTGGGTTAAGATGAGTTATTTTATGGAGAATGAAAGGCTTGATCCGACAAAGTAGGTCATCTAATCGTTGTGCAGACATTTTGAAGCATTGACGTCAATGCTGCTGCCAGTTCTGCCATTGTTTACCTTTTTCTTCTTCTTCTTCTAGTCCGTAGAAATAGCAAAGTCGGTAGCCTTTCCTCATTTGCGCCACCTCTGTTCGGGAGAAGACTGCAACTAGTGTCACGACCACCACGCGCGAAATAGTATAATAGTTACGGCGCTTCCATGATGTCACACTGTTGTGCGAAACGTTATACTGAACCTCTTACAGTACGTTGGATTTGCATGGTACCTCGACCACATCAAAGTGGTGTCATTTGGAGAATCCTTTGGTGAGATAAAGCATTTTTTCCAAAAATGACAATTGACAATTAAAGATCAAAGTCAACTTGCAAACAAAGGTGTTACAGTACTTCATACTTATTGTTGGATATGCACACATTGTGGTTTCTTAAAAGGTGATTTCTGAGCGGAAATGGTGGCAGTGTAGAGAGGCAAAGATGAGTCCATTAGTTGTCAACTATTAAGTTAATCGCCAACAATTTTGATAATCGATTATTCGGTTTGAGTCATTTTTTAATGAAAAAGAGTAAAACTTCTCTGATTGCAGCTTGTTAAATGTGAATGTGTTCTAGTTTCTTCTCTCCTCTGTGACAGTAAACTGAATATCTTTGAGTTGTGGACAAAACAAAACATTTGAGGACGTCATCTTAGGCTTTGGGAATTGACACTGATCCACATTTTTCACCATTTTCTGACAGTTTATAAACCGAACTTATCCATTAATGGAGGAAATAATCGCCAGATTTATCGACAATGAAAATGTGACGCTTGGTGTGACATTTAACAAATTATGGTCAGTTGGGAAAAGTCAGACAAATGAGGTGGCTGTGACTCAGAAGGGAGAGCAGTCGTCCACTGGTGGTTTGATCCCTGCTGTCTACATGTCAATGTGTCTTTGTCCAAGATACTGAACCCCAAATTACTGTGCTTAGCTGTGTGTGAATGCTTATCGCTGCAGGTGAGCAGGTGGTACATGCATGGTAGCCAACAATGTATGATTGTGTAAGTGAATGGCTGAATGCTGGCTTGTTTTGAAAAGCTCTTTCAGTAGTCACAAAGACTAGAAAAGCCCTATATAAATGCAGTCCATTTACCGTCTCTTGTTGCAAATCGTAGCTTGCATGTTGTAAATATTCGCTGGTGGTTAGAGAGGAATAGAGATAGAAATAGTGGATGTGAGTCACAGTGTTGCTTTTTCACCCGGGGAAGGTTTCTACGCCTGGATGCTGCTAATTCCACAAATGTGACATTCTGTATTTCTGACATACAGATGTATTTATATGTATATGCACCTGTTCTGACAGCCTGAGGGTCCAGGTTGTGTGTCATTTTTTTCATGTCAATAGTCATTTCACTGGCAAACAACCCTAAAGGGAGTGATGGATGGAAGTGAGTTAGAATCAACATAATGATAGAGGGAAGAGAAGGAATAATGAGAAACAGAAGAATGGATTGACGCATTTATCACTCCAAGAAGACAATTACAAGAAAATGAAGGCGTTGAAGGAGAAATGACAGGAATCAGAGAAGTGGTAAAGATTGAAAAGCAAAGGGGGAGAAACGGCTACAACAGGGGGGAGAAATTGGACCCAGGTAGCCGATTTTCCAGTGGGAGGATTAAAGTTTCATTTTCATCACTGTTCGCTGCACTAAAACAGAGCATGATGGGGGATTTAGCAGCTGATACCCGCGTACGACTGCCTTTCCAAAGTCGTCAGTGTGTCGCCCGGAAATTATGACTTTTGTCTCGTATTTTCTCTGCACACTGCCATCCTTCTCCTGCTCTTGCTTTCATCTTAAAATCACAATAATCTACCCCATCCTCGCTCTTGTTGTCTTGCCTGTCACCCCCTCATCATTTCTCCCCCCTGTTGTAGCCGTTTCTCCCCCTTTGCTTTTCAATCTTTACCACTTCTTCACCACTAATGGAGCGAGCTGGAAAATCAACCTTTTCCCGAACCCCGTGGGGAGGAGGGCCACAACATCATGGTCACCAACAAAACTCAGCAAAGATTGTTCTTGCTCGGGCTTTAACTTCTGGATATTCTGCAGTGTTGCCACAAGATATATGCCACAAGATATAGCCGCCATTATGGAACTACAACTCAAACTAGCGCACGACACAACCTCAACGTCATCGTTCTCAGCCACTCCCTCTGTTCGCTGATTGGACCGCCAAATATTAGGTCGGAGAAAACCCAAGACTATACTGCAAACCCAGACGGAGTACTGAAGGAAAATGAAAATTGAGTGGAAGTACGTAGGAGGGCGGAGCCAGGCTACCAATTTCATGCATTTATTCTGGATCTGGCATTAGCATTAGCGTTGGTTATTCTTTCAACGCAGCAGAGAACTCGGCCACGTTCAGCCCCGACAAAACGTAGCAACAATTTTTTTTAAACTGAAATGGGGGTGCTCTGCCTTTTTATTACGAGTTTACAGACACGTCTCTTTGGGTATTGGGTATGAACTGTGACACAACCAATAAACGAGAGACACACCCACCAACACAAGAGAAAACATAACTCATCGCCCGATGCACACCGTTTCACACCGTTCCGATGAAACGTGTCGTTCAACCAGGAAACCATAGAAAAACGATGCACACCATTTTGAGATTGAACGTGCCCCAGATGTATTGTAACATTCATCTATCCCCCAACCTGTCCTCTCTACATGTCCCAGTTGACCACTCTGCGAGCCCTTGAGAACAAATTAAAACAGCCCTTGTGTCTTGTGTCTTTCCTCCCACTTGCTTCTTCATTTCCGTATTTCTGTCTCTTCAGCAAGGTTGTTTTGTATGTGGCCATCAAAACACAGGATTAATTCAATTCAATTCAATTTTATTTACAGTATCAAATCATAACAAGAGTTATCTCGAGACACTTTACAGATAGAGTAGGTCTAGACCAAACTCTGTACTTTACGAAGCCCCAACTATTACAGTGGTTGCCTCAAGAGCAAGCATTAGCAGTAGCTATTGCGACAGTGGCAAGGAAAAACTCCCTTTTTTGTTAGGAAGAAACCTCTGACAGACCCAGACTCTTGGTAGGCGGTGTCTGACGGCACCAGTTGGGGAAGTGGTGAATGGTGGCAATAATAGTCATAATAAAGATAGTGAAACAGTGATCACAATGGTAGTCATAGTAGTTCATGTCATAGTAGGGCACAGCAGGGCGTTACGGGGTGTAGTGTGGCACAGCAGCCTGGGTGGACGCGGTTGGACGCGGCAGGACGCAGTCGGACACTGCGGGGAAACGCAGAGCGTAGCAGGGTGTAGTAAGTCCATAGCGTCAGCTGCACCCAGGACCCCGGTGTAGGTGCCACCCAATTCCAAGGCGATGTTCTGGGTGAAGAAGAAGCAAAGGGACTCCGGGGAGAAAACTCCCCAGAGCTAGGTTAGTAACAGGCATTTCTGGGACTAAGATGCACACAAAAGGAGACAAGTGAAAAGAGAGAAGAGGGAGCGGCTCATTGTGTCCTTGGAAGGAGCTTCCCACAGCAGTCTAGAGTTATAATAGCATAACTAAGAGAGGCAGGCTAAAGAGAGGGGCCCTGGACCGGGCTCGTACTCTCCCCTGCCGGAACGGGCTTGTACTTCCTGCCTCCCTCTACTCTACTCGACTATGCTGCAACTCCTCACTCCCTAACTATAAGCTTTATCAAAGATGATGGTTTTCAGTTTATTCTTAAATGTGGCGACGGTGTCAGCCCCCCGAACCCAAGTTGGGAGCTGGTTCCACAGGAGAGGAGCCTGGTAGCTGAAGGCTCTGGCTCCCATTCTACTTTTAGAGACTCTAGGAACCACAAGTAGCTCTGAGTTCTGGGAGCGCAGTGCTCTAGTGGGACAATAAGGTACTAAGAGCTCTTCTATGTATGATGGTGCTTGACCATTTAGTGCTTTGTAGGTCAGGAGAAGGATTTTAAATTCAATCCTGGATTTTACAGGAAGCCAATGCAGGGAAGCTAATACAGGAGAAATATGATCTCTTTTGTTAGTTCTTGTCAGAACATTAAGTTCTGTCAGGATTAAGAAAACATGATGGACTCTTCAGAAGAGGTAATTATCTTCACTCCAGTTTCTGTGCGGGAAAGTTGCCGGATGCCACAATCTTCTGAACATAGCCATACTGAGAAATACTATATATATAATAAATGAGAGTTGTGTGGAGCTGATAGTCTTAATTAGCTTTGTAGCAACTCATTTGGCAATGGCTTGAATGTAACAGACGTTCATTAATATCAAAAAGTTACGCACTAAAGCTTTAATATAATCAGCCACTATTCTGATAATCTATTAATTGGTTCAAGTCAATTTTCTCTGATTCCAGCTTCTGAAATGTGACTATTTTCTAGTTTCTTCAATCCCGTGTGACAATACACTGAATTTCTATTTGTATAAAACTAGTATTAAGCAGAAGTATGTAGAAAATGTACGGTGTGTGTGCCTGTTGCAGTACATCTAACGTTAAACACCCATAATTCCTAAATATGACTCTTGAAAGACACCTGCATATCAGATAACAGAGAAACACTACACTGTGATAATCAACTTGTAACCAACCTGTCTGCCTGTAATTGATTACTTTCTCAACATCTTCTACTGTCCTACAGTTAACTGAAACTATCAAGAGCAACGCCAGAGATTTCCCTAATGTATGCAGATCTATTTAAACCAAAGTCAAACCGGATGAATATTTGATTAGTCTGAAGTGATAAGAATATGATTGGTTTTTCCCAACAGAACGTCAAGGGGATGAAGATGATTACATGCCAGTAACACTGTCAGTAAACTGGCTTTAATATCTAAGTGTGTATGGGGAATTTCCTCTGAAGATGATATTGTACCACTGATAGGAAACATACTCTTGCAGAATGATTAATTAATGGTCACTTTTAATAAGGGACATTTGTATTTAGTCCTTATTGGTTCATTTAAAAAGAAGATGCTCTTCATTTTAAGGGCATTGAAGGCTGAATGTAAGGGAATTATCTTTCACTGAGTATAGATTTTTGTAATATATAGGCCTATATACATATATTCAATGTTTTTGGATATTGTGTATAAGTACAGAACCCAAAAAGTGTCAGGGACACTAATATGTAATTTGATAGCATGACGTGTCCTCGCCAATTCATCACTAGAACCAGACTGATCTCATGAAGTGGCATATGTATGACACGCCAATTCGTATGCAATTTTTGGCATGTTATCAAGACGCATACTCACTTTTTAGTGTGTTTATCAACGCTGTTTGGCCTCCATTGACTTACATTGCCTTACGATTGCGTGTGAATTGACGCCGTAGAGAGTAGTACGAAAGGGCGAAAATCCGCGTAGGGCAGTTGGTTGGGGTGGTGGATGGGTCCAAAAATACAGGACTTTCACCCAGGAGACCGGGGATCGTGTCCCACGTGTCACATTTACCTAAACTCAACCGTAGCTTTCTTCTTTTACTAAACCCAACTGGTTCTTCTTTTCCTAAACCCAACCCGCGTGTCACCTTTCCTAAACCCAACTGGTTCTTCTTTTCCTAAACCCAACCCGTCCTCTGTATACGGCGCTCAAAATGCGAACAGATAAGTGCCGTGTATGTTTACCCGATAGCACGATAAGACAACCCTATGATTGTAGTGATGATGGTATGAAAGCCCAAAAATCCGCGTAGGTAGGTTGGTCGGGGTGGAGGATGGGTCAAACACAGGACTTTCACCCAGGAGACTGGGGATCGTGTCCCGCGTGTCACGTTTCCTAAACCCAACCGTCCCGTTGTTGTCCCGCATCCCATTATTGCTTTCCTAAACCCAACCATTTATTGTTTTCCTAAAACCCACCATCCCGTTCTTATTTTCCTAAACCCAGCCATCCCGTTGTTTTCCCGCATGTCATGGAAACGTAAGACCACCCACATCCGTGTTCATTACACGGAATTCTGGGAGATCAGATTGGGGCTATGGTTAACCTTTTCTCAGATCTCTGCAGGGTAAATCCAGACAGCTAGCTAGACTATCTGTCCAATCTGAGTTTTCTGTTGCACGACTAAAACAACTTTTAAACGTACAAAACAAGTTCTTTCCGAGCCTATTTTGCAGAGGCACCACAGCTTTTCTCTGTTGTTTAGCACTGCCCAAGACAATTGTGATTGGTTTAAAGAAATGCCAATTAACCAGAGCACATTTTCCTCCCATCCCCGAATGCTATGTGGAGTAGCTAGATTCTCCTCCAGGGTGCTTTGGAGGAGGGTCTGGCAAAGCGAGACTGTATTCAAGCCCCAGTCCTCCAATGATGCACAGCATTTAACTTTAAGGTCTTCTACACGTTTTGCACTTCTTTACCTCCCCTCTCAGTATTCTGTTCTCATTCCTCCTTTTCCTGTGACGAATGGAAACTATGAAAACAAATTATCCACCTCAGCCTGGAACAGAATTTAGTTTTGAATATGACACATAATGAGAAAAACATCAACAGACATTTGGAGTGCCACCATGACATACGCAGCTGCTACTCTACATTTATATTGGTTCTCCATTGCCTGTTTTGTATTTTGTGCCATTATCCAAACAACATTTGTTATGCACTCCTCCATCTATCCGTCACGATATCTTGTAATTGAAAAAGGGGATGATGGATAGAGTTCAGGTTATAATTGTGTTTTAAAATCTGATTGAACCATAAACTATCTTGGAAATAACACATAGTTTGTGAAAGAATGAGAGTAAAGAAAGTGTCCAACAAATGCAATTTTTAACAAATGAAAGATTGTTGTAATGATTAATCCTCTGAGGACAAAACAAAAGACGCACCGGCGAGTTATTTACCATTTTATTCATACATTACGCTTCTTTTGTGAACCCAAGACTTTTGTAAACTCATTTCAAGCACCAAAACAATTCAGTGTGGGCATGTTTTCACAAGAGATTTAAGAAATATTTATGCTTTAGGGCTAAATTATCTCTTTACACATTGCTCTGGAACTATTTTGGGTGTCACTATACGGAAAGCTGGGTTTGTTCTGAACATTTTCATATGAAACACATGGGGATCAGTTATATGCAAATTCCCTTAAAAGGAGAAATCAAGAAGACCTAGAGGGTTAAAGGTCCTTCAATCTAGTCTGGGTCACATATTTGATCATATTTCAGTTATTCTGTTAAAATATTATATATATATATATATATATATATAATACCGGTCAAAAGTTTGGGGTCACTTGCAAAGTGTCCATTCCACTCCATTCCAGACAGAATACCAGCTCAGATAAGTTGCATTGTTTTTTTAACCAGGGCAGCAGTTTTCAGATTACATTATGTGCTTACATAATTGCAAAAGGGTTCTCCATTGTTTTCTCAGTTAGCCTTTTAAAATATATATAGGTATCAGATTAGTAAACAGATGTGCCTTTGGAGCATTGGATGAATGGTTGCTGATGATGGGCAATGTAGATATTGCATTAAAGATCAGCCACCCACTCAGATCAGCTGTTATTCTGTCTATAATGGAGTGGAATGGAAATTTCTAAGTGACCCCAAACTTTTGACCAGTGGTGTATATATTTTCAGTGATCAGACCAGCAGGCTGAAAAAGTGAAATATTTCTTTAAAATTAAGGAAGAAGTAGAGAAATACCTCATGCTGAATCGTGAGGAGCTGCAACAACTAGTATGAAACTTTTTAAACAATTTTCCAATTTTTTTTCAAGGCAAAAAAGATTTGTGGACCTTTAACTCTGAAAAAGTCAATCAATAAATGTAAAAGCATTAGTATTAATGCAACTAAAGCCTGGCTGCCAAGAACACCAAGCTGATCCCTCTGGACTAAGACAAGACTCACACTCTCTTGGCGGTACTGCCGAGAGGCGGTAATGTTGTTGGCAGCAACATTAGCAGCTGTTGTTTAATACAAGGTTTTAAAATCAATTCCCCACAGAGGTTACCAGGAATGGTGTGATACAGTGCATCTATCCTGATGTTTGTATTAGTGTTGAGTTTGCAAAAAGAGGAACTATTGAATTGAATTACAGTGAACACCAAGTGTAACACGAGTTTCTCACACTGCAAAAATTCTCTAGATCACAAAGCTCTCCCTACGTGAATAACGGGGATGAATTTGCTCCATTTCTCAGGTGCCTATGGACGTGTTAAATAAACCCCTTTTGCTCCAAAATGTGCGTGTATACGCAGATTTTTAAACATAAAAAACTCTAAAAATAGGCAATAGACTCATTTCCGATTGCCAGTAGACAAGTAGCCTTTCTGTTTCTTTCTCCTGGTGTGTCACATTTGCCCCAAACGCGCCAGAAAACAGTTAGTTAACAGTAGAAAGCAGCATGGAGGCAGGTGACGATATTACAGCGGTTACTTACTTTTTAATCTGTGACTTATTCAGTCTCTCTTTCAAAGTCGGTGTTGACTAATTTGGAACGATGTTCGAGCGCTGCTTGGGCGGAGATGGACAGAATTTGTGGCTGAGATGACAAAGGGTGAAAGTTAGTGTTTCCCCCCTGGTGTTATGTTTCCATCACTGCCAATCGGAGCTGGAGACGATGAATAGCCATGACTACTGTGAGTCATTTGTCCCGAGAATGAATGCTGATTGTAACCTTTCCCACTGGAGACAAAAGCCAGTTGTTAGTGTTTTTTTTTTATCCATTGGATAGTGAGCTTTAAGCGAGGTTTGTGTGAGTATATTCATGTTTTAGAGGTGATAGTGTGTGAAGTTTAACTCTGGAGATAGGGCGGCTGACTCTTGCTTCCACTCTTTATGCTTAGCTAAGCTTAGCTAGCTACATCTTGACTCCAGCTCCGTACTCCGTAACGTAACGCATAAACTTGTTTACTAAATAACAAGTTTAACCTTGTGAGGACCTGTTTTTATGTCCCTAGATGGAAGTCCCCACAAAGCAGTGTGTGATCAAAGTCCCCACAATGCACCGGCTTTTATAACCGTTTGAAATGCTGGAAATTATATAGGACTTGGCATTTGTAGTAACACGTCCAACAACCCTGCTGATTCACTGTAATGTTGACTGACAAAGCCGCTGGGAAGGAAGCTCTTCTCGCCACCACCACGTCATTAGGACGACTGTCACTGAACACGACACACAATGTAAAACGCACCACGGGGAGCTTTTTGTTGTGGAGGGAAGCTTCACAGGCATCAAGATAATCCTCAACATTTTGGGACGTGTCGAGGCGGTGAAGCTCCGTGCAGCTTTTATATGTTTTCAAGGCGGGTACCAATTTAGCTCAAGTTAATTTTTTCGGCATAGATATCAGCTTTAGAAACTGTGCAGGCCTATTTTAGTCAGACATCAAAAGAATCTGTTTTTATGTTAGCCTACACACCGGAAAACAATATCAACTCCATTCCTTTTTATTTTTGTCTGCTGCTGGCAAACTGCTGTGAGCTTTTACTCATCTATCAGTTGTGATCAAACGGCCAACACAAGACAGGCAAATATCGAGTATTTTCTGATTTCAAAAGGAGACATTTTTCTTAAAGGCTCACGGCTACAGCTGAGGTTTTAAGGTAAATGACGGCACCAGTGACAAGATGATTGTCCATCTACATGGACGACTGTGCAGTTATTTCATTATTTTCGTTGGATGGATGGATGGATGAAGGTATAGATAGATGGCTGGATGGATGGATGGATGGATGGATGGATGAAGGGATAGATAGATAGATAGATGGATGGGTGGATGGATGGATGGATGATGGAGGGATAGATGGATGGATGGATGGATGGATGGATGGAGGGATAGATGGATGGATGGATGGAGGGATAGAGAGAGATAGATAGATAGATAGATAGATAGATAGATAGATAGATGACTTTATTAATCCCCAACGGGCAAATTAAGGTATCTTTTCAGCCAGGTACCTTAAAAACAGTCACAACACAGTACAATACTATTAATACAGTACAGTATAATACGATACAATCACAATACAACACAAATAACACAATCGACAATACGACACCATCGGCAGGTCGGAGCGTTACCTCGGATAAAATGACAGAGTTCTTTAGGTTTGAACATTATTGTAAACATTATTGTAAACATTTTGGATAATGTAAGCACACAAGCCAACAACATATAGAACATAGAGCATAGAGTAACATATATCTTTAAATCCCAACCACGAGAATCTGGGAATCCTCCATTGGTCTGTCAACCAAGGGCGTAACTTTGGGTTCAACATTGGGGGGGCGAGGTTGAGATCTCCAACTATCTAGCGTGGTCCCAGGACATGTCTGCATTTATTGAGAAAAAAAGCAACAAAAAAGTTGGAAAAAAACACTCGACAAAAGAGACCACGAAAAAGGCAACAAAAACGTCAATATTTTTCCAAAATAAGCATCATAAAACATTAAAAAAGCGGCAAAAATGTCGGAAAAAGCGGCAAAAACATTGAAAATGTGACAAAAATGTCCAATAAAAGCAACAAATACTTAAAAAGTTCAGTTCAATTTTTGATTATTGGGGGGGAGTTGTAACCCCCCCC
The DNA here is from genome assembly GCF_008315115.2 of Sander lucioperca. Lineage (NCBI taxonomy): Eukaryota > Metazoa > Chordata > Actinopteri > Perciformes > Percidae > Sander > Sander lucioperca. The sequence continues at coordinate 11,844,042 of NC_050189.1, forward strand.
ATTCACCTCCCCCCAACCCCTCACCCCGTAAATGATGCCTATGCTGTTAACATTGGACACCAACAAGTACAAACTGTGTTGAGGCAGTAAGTGCACCCCAGCGGACCATTCTTTCTGTATTTCTTAAGATTGTTCTGCTCTCTGCTTGTGCTCAGCTTTATGGAAATGAAACCGGCCTGTAGGCCATCTGCTTCACACGCATCATTTTAATTGGCAAATCTATTGCTGACGAGCATAATGTTTGATACTGTTCAGCTCTCTCACGTCCTCCTTTGCTTCTTCTCCTCTTCACAGAAAGAAAATCATCCCGCACTCGCCTCAGCAAAACATCTCCCAGATGAATGACGTTTGTTTATGAGAGAAAAAAAAAATCCATCTTTTCAGCCTGGAAGTAAGTGTTGCAACTGAAAAATGTTCCCCATTTTCTCCGTGAGATACTCAGTCTTTTGTTCAGGCGGCACGTTGGGAAATCAATCTTCCCAATAATACACACCGTGTAAACAGCATTCATTGATATACGTAGCTGTCGGCGCGAGAACAGGCTCGCCAATAAATAACAAAAGCAAGCGAATTGTTAAAAAAAAAAAAAATGCCGTTATTCAAACTCTGGTTTGGTTTAAACAAGAACACAACCTGAAAAGGTTTCCAAGTAAACAGTTTGCGGCCCAAACACAACATGTGTTATAGACCAGTGTTTCTCAAATGGGGGTACGTGTCCCCCTAGGGGTACTTTGGAGGACTGCAGGGGGTACGTGTCCCCTTAGGGGTACTTTGGAGGACTGCAGGGTGTACGTGTCCCCCTAGGGGTACTTTGGAGGACTGCAGGGTGTACGTGTCCCCCTAGGGGTACTTTGGAGGACTGCAGGGGGTACGTGTCCCCCTAGGGGTACTCTGGAGGACTGCAGGGGGTACGTGTCCCCCTAGGGGTACTCTGGAGGACTGCAGGGGGTACATCAGATTTTTTGCAAAATGTTTTTCAGTTACAAGGCTGTAGTTACTTCTACTGTATTTTTTTTTACCAAGTTTGTCGCTTTGTCTCTGTTATTGAAGTTTGTCACCTTTTTTTGAATGTTTTGTCGTTTGTTTTGACCTATCCAAGTTTGTCGCTTTTTTCAAAGTTTTTGTCACTTTTTTCAAAGTTTTTGTCTTTTTTTGTCGCTTTTTTGAATTATTTGTCACTTTTGTCGCCCTAATGTTGCCTTCCTTCTTTCTACTGTGTTTTCTTTTTGTAGTTTTTATTACTATTTTCGACCAATTCTTGCCTTACTTTCTTCTTTCTCCTGTTTTTTTCCAAGTTTTTGTTGCCTTTCTTGATCAGCATTTAAATGTTTTCCAGGTACAAGGCTGCTGTTTAGTAAATCTATCGCTGACATCGCCGTATTCTTCATCTTTACAGCGACTTGTTTTTTTTCTACCAGAAATTATTTGTGCTGGTACATGGCTTAAAAACACTGTTCAAAGGGGGGGAACATTATTGAAAAAACCTTGAGAACCATTGATGTAGAGGATATGAGTGTTATGTAGGGCAGCAACTATGTCGCTTTAGCTGTCGATTATTTCATAGGTGGATGGATTAGTTGTTTGGTCTATAAAATGTCAGAAAATGGTGAAACATGGGGATCAGTGTTTCCCAAATAGCCCAACATGACCTCCTCAAATGTCTTGTTTTGTGCACAACTCAAAGATATTCAGTTTACTGTCACAAGAAGTTTTACCTTTTTTTTATAACAGATAATTACTTTGCACATCTATTGACCCTTTGCACGTGACGTCACGCTTCACTCGCGCGAATTATGAACGCCATGATGGACGGCGGAAGAGCTATGCTGTAGATGGACGGCAAGCTAAACTCATACGTTTTCGTTCGTGTTTGTGTTCTCACATTCACAATGTGCAGCGTAATCCTCACCAACACAAGCATGCAGAGTAATCCTCACCAACACAAGCATGTGTATGTATTGCCTTTCTGTTTCAAATGAGTGATAAATAAAATGATCCTCAACCAGCTAGCTGCCGTGCTAACCAGCTAACAGGTCCAACAAAAAATATCAGTTAAATTAAAGATGACATGGCACGGAAACTAGCTTCAAAAACGAGTTAAATGCGGGTCTGCGGAGTTCCTACCCCGGCTACGCGAGTACTTTCGATAGAAAAAACCCCGACCCGAATCAGTGCAGGTAACACGGAGTAGCTGCAGCTACGTACTACAAACGTCCACTGAGCTAAAACGGCAGTGGTCGGGGCCTTTGTGCCTCTTAACAGACACAAAATGCAATTAATATGTCTGTGCCACATGAACAGGGCCCTTACGTGTCAACAAGATGCGTTTTCAACTCAGACATTGTTTAAATTCACCTACCCTGGTCCCTGTCTCGATCCTGCTGGTAGCTAGCTTGCCCTGCTAGCTGATAGCCGTTAGCTGCTAGCTGCCGTCCGGTGAGTGCTGTCCAGCTACTACCGCACTACTGGTTTTTTTTAGGGGGGAATAAACTTCAAGACGTGGCATGACCTGTCCTCTGGACATAGCCACACCACCGCTGCTCCGCGGATTATTATTGGGATAATTATCACAGAAGCCTGTCTGAGTACACTCACCGGACGGCAGCTAGCAGCTAACGGCTAAAGTACTTGCGTAGCTATAGCGATCAAGATTAACGTAAAAATTGCCCGGAATTCTCCTTTAAGTAAAGAATAGATGTTAATACAAAATAAACCCTAGATTGATGTCTTATCTTTGCCATTATGAGGTACCTCCCCCCGCCGTTAGCGTAGCATCATGTACCTCTAACCCAGCCAGCTACAAAGAACTGGTTAGCATCCAGACTTTTAAAAGCTTTGAGATCAGCACCAGTATATGGGCATACCCCGTTTAACACATAGTGGTACAGATCGTGTGGACTGAAGTCGGGCAGACTCTGATTTAATGAGGTCCGTGAAAACGGAGGGAGAACGAATTAAGGGTCGGTATTCAACCCTGTTATCTCCAACTTCTCCAAATACTGCTCTTTGTGAGCACCTACCAGATGCCCTACCTCGACCGATAACGGCACAACAACTTGTTGTTCAATAGAAGAAGCCATATAAAGCCACAAATACAGTTTATTTAGTGTTATGTATTTCAAACTGATTGAAACTATGAAACTTTCCACTTGTCCACTACTGTTTAACCTGTGCTTCCGCCGTCCGTCATGGCGCCGTCACGTGGTCGTGTGACGTGTTTGCAAAGGGTCAATAACAGGAGACAGGTGCATCAGAGAAGGATGAGTAGGTCGACAAATGCAAAGAAAATCCCGCGGTCGATGGTGTTTTAAGCCCCCAACGTCTCCTTCCAGGCAGCGCTGCGACCGTTGACCACAAGGCACCTAACCCTAACCCTAACCATAACCATTGCCTAATCCTAGTGCCTTCCAGGCAGCGCTGCCTGGAAACCGAAACGTTGGCAGCTATTACAATTATCTTTGCAAGTTAGACAAAGTGTGCAGGAGTTTCTTTGCAACTTGTTGACCTTTTTTTTTTAAATGAAAAAATAACTCAAAGCGATTAATTGATTTTCAAAATATTTGGCATTTTCATTTAATAGTGTTTTAGAGTTATGTGAATCCAAAAGATGAACAAATGAGAATCAGAACGAGCTTTATTGGCATAAGACTCTGGTGTATTTGTGACTTCCTTTTTTGTTACAAGTGTATTTGAACACTTTTAGGAAAAACACAAACCTGTCTCTGATGTTGCAGAAAGTTGCTTTTACTTTACGGCGGCCTGCGTCCTTTCTGCTGCAGAGCGTCCGGTCAGAAGACTGATTACATGTGTCAGGACGACCAGCAGCGTGTGAAAAGCAGACTTAAGGCTTCATGTACCCAACACACACACACACACACACACACACACACACACACAAACACACACACACACACATACACACTCGTTCTTATATAATGTAGGTCATACACAGTCTTCCTACTGCTTTAATATACATCAGTCGGTTTGAGGGGATTTCATTTCCCACGGTTGTCATAAAACTCACACACACACACACACACACACACACACACACACACACACACTGAAAACCTCTCTCGTATAGAAACTTTGTAATGTGTCCGTGGTCTATACTTGTCACGGCGGTGGCGCCGACGATTCTTTCCCTCGTCAGCACTTGAAGTCTGGCTGTAATGAGCCTGCCAGTCACAGAGGCTGGGATTAAAACACAGAAGAACAGATGATGATCACGGCTGTCTGAGAGAGACAGACAGAGACAGAAAGAGGAAACAAACTTTTCTTTTCAAGAACTACAATATGCAACTGCATGCCTGCAGGCAGCGAAGTGTTTTGTAAGTTTTTTTTTCCTCTCACTCAGCTGAGAGTGAGGAGTCAGAGAAAGTAAGAGCCTGTGCACTAAACACAGGATATAAAGGAACATCATGCAACGTTTTGCACTTCTGTACAGTTCAGTTCGGAGAATCTGCTCGTCAGGCTCAACGTCACACTGGAAAACTCATTTGTCACTTATGGCAAAAAGAGGTGAATGAAGAAGAATCTTAATTTGTTTTCTGTGGGAGTTTTCTTATGGAACTGTAGATCTTTCAGATCAATTTGAGGAGTGCCTATGGTTAGCATTTTTTCCCCATTTTATGCAATGCAGTATGTCATGCAGTGTGGGACTCACACTAGTCTGATCTCGTTCTTGTCTCGGTCTCAACCCCTCAAAGTCTTGGTCTTGTCTCGGTCTCAACCCCTCAAAGTCTCGTTCTTGTCTTGGTCTTGTCTCGGTCTCAACCCCTCAAAGTCTTGGTCTTGTCTCGGTCTCAACCCCTCAAAGTCTCGTTCTTGTTTTGGTCTCAACCCCTCAAAGTCTCGTTCTTGTCTCGGTCTCAACCCCTCAAAGTCTTGTTCTTGTCTCGGTCTCAACCCCTCAAAGTCTTGGTCTTGTCTCGGTCTCAACCCCTCAAAGTCTCGTTCTTGTCTTGGTCTTGTCTCGGTCTCAACCCCTCAAAGTCTCGTTCTTGTCTTGGTCTTGTTTTGGTCTCAACCCCTCAAAGTCTCGTTCTTGTCTCGGTCTCAACCCCTCAAAGTCTCGTTCTTGTCTCGGTCTCAACCCCTCAAAGTCTCGGTCTTGTCTTGGTCGCCATCCCTCAAAGTCTCGGTCTTGTCTTGGTCGCAACCCCTCAAAGTCTCGGTCTTGTCTTGGTCTCAACCCCTCAAAGTCTTGGTCACAAATCCTATCGTGATTAAATCATATATCGAGATATCGTGAAATACCAATACGTTGTCTAAATCAATAATAACACTAATACTAACTCAATTCTTTTTTCTCAGAAAATCTGTTGTGAAACATTTTGAGGGAATATCATTTGAAGAATTGCACATTTTATTTAACATCACACTATTTTTGAGCATGCATTTAAACGTGTAGTGTATGGCATGACATGTAGTATATGCTGAAAAAAAGTATTTTTTCTCTGTGATATAATTTCACTTGAAACTGTTCACCACATTGATGATTATTTATCTAAAATCTATCGATATCGATGTATTTGGACAAGAATACCGCAATATCAAAATTTTCCCCATATCGCCCAGCCCTACATTTGCATGTAACGTGGACAAGACAAAGAAGCTAGTGTGGCTGCTGTAAATGATTAAAATGTGAGATTAGTTGTGAATAAATACAGACGTGTGTTAGCAGGCCTGACATCAGGTGGATGAAAACAGCAGAATGGTAATTCCCCCTGAGCTGCGAGTTCAACGCTCCATTAGATAAATGTCAGAGGTAACTGTGTTTGCTAAGCACCATGATTAATTAAACACAGCGGTTACCGTGCTCATGTCAGTCAAAGGATACAGCTCTCAACAGGCCCTTTAATGGGGTCAACTCTCCAGCTGTTAAATAATCTATTAAAGAAGGATGTTCGTGAAACCGCCGTGTTGGTGTCGGAATAGACAGATGATGGGTTTCTGTGCAGCAGACAGTGGTGGAAGAAGTAGTCCGATATTTGTATTTAAGTTAACGTAGCAATACTAATTATAGTGTAGACATACTTTGTTACATGTAGAAGTCCTGCATTCAAAATCTTAATTAACCCTCTGAGGACGAAAGTGTTATGGCTTTGTCTGAGACCCAGAACACAGAGGCACACAAACACGAACTCAAGTGGAAAGTTTATAGAGTCTTTAATCTGAGATAACAGGACAACAAAGGAAGGTCAGCTAGCTGGGCTGGCGATGAGGTCCGGATAGCAGCGGACGAAGAAGGATGTCGTGTCCGAATGCTCACAGGGATCCAGGCTGAGGGTAGCACTGCAGAGGGGCGAGGAGCTGTAGCAGGCTCACGGGAATCCAGGAGAATGGTGGCACGGCTGCGAGGCGAGGGCTGCGGCAAACGGCGAGCAGGAGTTGCGCTAAGATTGCACATTAGAATAACACGAGGAGATTGCTGAGAGCCAAGTTACCACTTTGGTAAACGAAACGATCTGGCGCCGAATGCAGATTCCAACCGGAATAAAAAGCTGCAGCCGCAAACAAGTGAATCCGTCACAGCTGAGCGGCGGCGATGGAGAACAGCCAGCAGCCGTGCAGGTAGGTCGCTCGCCCGGCCACGCCCCTTGACCCAGATTCCGCTCCTCATCCAGACAGACACACAAACAGAGAAAAAACAAGAAGGGGAGAGGGAAAAACAGACAAAACAAACACTCCCAGGACAGCTGTCCATGACAGTACCCCCCCCTCAACGGTCGCCACCCGGCGTCCCACTAGGCCTATCAGGGTGGTCACTGTGGAAGTCTCTGATCAATTGAGGGTCCAGAATAAAACGTTTTGGAACCCAAGTTCTCTCCTCGGGCCCATACCCCTCCCAATCCACCAAGTACTGCAGACCCCTTCCCCGCCGACGAACATCCATGAGTCGCCGTACCGTGTAGGCAGGGTGGTCATCAATAAGGCGAGCAGGAGGCGGGGGATCCGCTGGTGGACACAGAGGGCTGGTGGAAACGGGCTTCAACTGGGAAACATGGAAGGTTGGGTGTATCCTCATAGCCGCAGGCAATGTCAACCGAACCGCGGAAGGGTTCACTATGGCCTCGATCTCAAACGGTCCCAAAAATCGAGGCGCCAACTTACGGGACTCAGTCCGGAGAGGGACATTCTTAGAAGAGAGCCAAACTTTCTGCCCAGGTTGGAAAAGGGGCGCAGGGGTCCTGTGCCTATCTGCGACCATCTTGTTCCGTTCGGTGGTCCGCAGTAGGGCTTTCCGGGCATCACTCCAAACCTTACGGCAACGACGAAGATTCTCCTGAACAGAAGGGACCGCCAACTCTCTCTCTTGAGCAGGAAACAGGGGGGGCTGGAAGCCCAGGGCTACCTCGAAAGGAGAGAGGCCAGTGGCTGAGGTGGTGAGGGAGTTGTGAGCGTATTCTATCCAGGGAAGGTGTTTGGCCCATGAAGTCGGATGTTGGGCCGCCACACAACGAAGAGACGCCTCCAAATCCTAATTAGCTCGCTCCGTCTGTCCATTAGATTGTGGATGAAAACCTGATGAGAGACTAACAGACGCACCCAGAGCAGCACAGAACGTTTTCCATACACGAGAGATAAACTGTGGGCCTCTATCTGAAACGATGTCCACAGGTATTCCATGGAGACGGAATACATGTTGGACTAAGAGGTCCGTAGTCTCACTGGCAGACGGTAATTTAGGTAATGCTATATAGTGAACAGATTTAGAGAATCTCTCCACGATGGTCAATATAGTGTCATTACCTTCAGATTTAGGCAGACCGGTCACAAAATCCAGAGCTATGTGGGACCAGGGACGACTGGGAACCGGAAGAGGCTGAAGAAGACTTGAGGGAGGCTGATGGGATGCTTTGCCCCGAGCGCAGGTTGAACATGCCGAAACGTACGCCCGGACATCTGATTCCATCACAGGCCACCAGAAGTGTCTTTTTAACAGAGTCAAAGTTCGTTGCATACCTGGGTGACAGGCGAAGCGAGAGGTGTGGATCCAGTGCAGTACCTGAGCTCGAACCGCCTCTGGGGCAAACAGCCGATCCGGGGGTCCATCTCCGGGTCCAGGGTCCGAGGCTTGAGCTGCTCGGACGAGGGACTCGATCTCCCACTGGACCGCTGCCACCACGCAGGAGGGGGACAGAACAGTTCCTGGTTCACCAGTCTCCTCAGAGGTCGAGAACTGGCGGGACAGAGAGTCAGGTTTAATATTACGGGACCCTGGTCTAAAAGTCAGAGTGAAGTTAAATCTGCTAAAAAACAGGGCCCATCGGGCTTGGCGGGAGTTGAGTCTTTTGGTGGATTGGATGAATTCCAGGTTTTTATGGTCCGTCCAGACCACAAACGGCTGCTCCGCCCCATCCAGCCAGTGCCGCCACTCCTCTAGTGCCAGCTTCACTGCCAGGAGCTCGCGATTACCCACATCATAATTCTTCTCGGCTGGTGACAGCTTCTTAGAGAAGAAAGCGCATGGGTGAAGCTTCTGATCTGAAGGGGAGCGTTGGGAGAGGACGGCTCCCACCCCAGAGTCTGAAGCGTCCACCTCCAAAATGAACTGCAATGCAGGGTCAGGGTTAATAAGCACAGGCGAGGAGGAAAAAAGTTTCTTTAACATACCCATAGCTTGCTCGGCCTCAGTGGACCACAGAAAAGGCACCTTGGGGGAGGTGAGCCTTGAGAGAGGAGCGACCACCTGACTGAAATCTTTAATGAACCTCCTGTAAAAGTTGGCAAAACCCAGAAAACGTTGGAGTTGCTTACGGGTTGATGGTGTGGGCCATTCTGTCACCGCCTTGACTTTTTCGGGGTCCGCCTTGACTTGTCCTTTCTCTATGATGAATCCCAAAAATGGAACAGACTGCTTATGGAACTCACACTTCTCGGCCTTCACGTACAGTTTATTCTCCAGGAGGCGCTGGAGAACCTGCCGCACGTGAGTCACGTGCTCTTCTGGAGACTTGGAAAAAATGAGAATATCATCCAAATACACAAAAACAAAACGGTCCAAAAAATCCCTCAAAACATCATTCACTAATGCTTGGAAAACTGCGAGAGCATTGGTAAGTCCAAACGGCATGACGAGATATTCGAAATGGCCCAGATGCGTGTTGAACGCAGTCTTCCACTCGTCTCCCTGGCGTATCCTAATGAGGTGATAGGCATTGCGAAGGTCCAGTTTGGAGAAAATAGTGGCACCCTGAAGGGGTTCGAACGCCGAGTTTATCAGCGGCAGGGGATATTTATTTTTCACTGTTTTTTTATTCAACCCCCGGAAATCGATACAGGGACGCAGAGTCTTGTCCTTTTTATCCACAAAAAAGAACCCTGCTCCCAAAGGGGACGAAGAAGGGCGGATAATGCCGGCCGCTAATGAGTCACCTATGTATTTCTCCATAGCCTCTTTCTCTGAACGGGACAGATTATACAGACGGCTAGATGGAAAAGGGGCTCCAGAAAGCAGCTCGAGGGCGCGATTTTAGGATTGTGTAGACTAAGCCAAGGGTAACCGAGGATGATTGGTGTGGTAGAGGAGGTCATAATCTTTAACCTAATTTGCTCATGGTGGTTGCCCGACAAGATTAACGTAACGGGTACCGTTTGATGAGTGACTTTGGCTAGGAGGCGTCCGTCTAGGGATGTGACTCGAAGGGGTCTTGGGAGTGGCTCAATAGGAATAGCGGTCTGGTTAACTAACTCTTGGCTAATAAAATTGTCCTCAGCACCAGAGTCAATAAGGATAGACAGTGGAAGAGACAAGGATTGGTATTGGAGAGTGGCTGGGATTTGAAGTCTGGGGCTAGTGGGTTCAGGATCTGATTCTGGGCTCGCTAGTTGACCCACATTCACTAGCGAGCCTGATCTTTTGGTTTCCTAGGACATTTAGCCAGAAAGTGGGAAGCATCCCCGCAGTACAAACACTCACCAGCCTGGAGGCGATGCAACCGCTCAGAAGAGGTAAGCCGAGCACGACCCAGTTGCATGGGCTCTTCCCGGGGCTTGGTGAGGGGGTCTGGTGACGAGGTGGGGCGTCCACGGGGCGGTGAGGTCCGGGAGGTAGGAGGTGTAAAGGCTTGTCCAGCATTGTGTGATCGGCTGTTTCTCTCCCGGCGCCTCTCCCGTAACCTATTGTCTATTTTAATAGCCAAGGAAACAAGACAAAACAGGTCACTAGGTTCATCTCTAGAAGATAGTTCATCTTTGACTGATTCACTTAAACCGTTGACAAAAACTCCTCGTAGCGCCTCCTCGTTCCACTTGGAGTCAGCAGCTAGGGTCCAAAACTCCACAGAATACTCCGCCACACTGCCCGTGCCCTGTCTCAGATTCAACAGTCTTTTAGATGCATTACCACCATGATCAGGGTGGTCAAAAACGATTCTCAACTGAGAAGAAAAATCAGCAAAAGATAATCCCTCTAGCTGTTGATTTGCGCAAACCGCCTCTGCCCAAGCCAGCGCTCTCCCTCTCAGCAACCCCAATGTATAATGTACCTTGGAGGATTCAGTAGTGAACGACAGAGGTCTTTGCTGGAAAATCAGTCCGCACTGAAGCAAAAATCCCCGGCACTTATCCAGTTCTCCAGTGAAAGGCTCGGGCGATGTTACAGGGGGTTCCCGATGAGGCAGGCTCGTCATCATATCAGCGGAGACTGCCGAAGGGCTGGGAGGCTGAGGAGAGGGGAGAGGTAGATTACAGGCAGACAGGTTAGCTACTTCAGCGGTTAACTTGGAGACTTGATTCAGTAATTGCTGGTTATTGTCTAGGAGTGAACGGATTAACTGATCATGCTGTCCTAATAGAGTTCCCTGGGACTGGATGGCGCGCTGGACGCCATCTCCTTTAACCGTGCGTGATGCCTCTGTAGGGTCCATGGCCAGATCGTTCTGTTATGGCTTTGTCTGAGACCCAGAACACAGAGGCACACAAACACGAACTCAAGTGGAAAGTTTATAGAGTCTTTAATCTGAGATAACAGGACAACAAAGGAAGGTCAGCTAGCTGGGCTGGCGATGAGGTCCGGATAGCAGCGGACGAAGAAGGATGTCGTGTCCGAATGCTCACAGGGATCCAGGCTGAGGGTAGCACTGCAGAGGGGCGAGGAGCTGTAGCAGGCTCACGGGAATCCAGGAGAATGGTGGCACGGCTGCGAGGCGAGGGCTGCGGCAAACGGCGAGCAGGAGTTGCTGCAATCTGGAGTTGAACAAAGGGAGCAGGTGAGTACAGAGCTCGAGGAACAAACACAGGCTAAGATTGCACATTAGAATAACACGAGGAGATTGCTGAGAGCCAAGTTACCACTTTGGTAAACGAAACGATCTGGCGCCGAATGCAGATTCCAACCGGAATAAAAAGCTGCAGCCGCAAACAAGTGAATCCGTCACAGCTGAGCGGCGGCGATGGAGAACAGCCAGCAGCCGTGCAGGTAGGTCGCTCGCCCAGCCACGCCCCTTGACCCAGATTTCGCTCCTCATCCAGACAGACACACAAACAGAGAAAAAACAAGAAGGGGAGAGGGAAAAACAGACAAAACAAACACTCCCAGGACAGCTGTCCATGACAGAAAGACATGCTGATGAGTGCAAGTGATGTTTGACAAAACTCCTACTCAAAAAGTGATATTACAAAATTTCATTTCAGACATTTATTTACTATTTTATTCATATATTACGCTACTTTTGTGAACCCGAGACTTTTGTAAACTCATTCAAAGCACCATAACAGTTGAGTGTAGGTATGTTTTCACAAGAGAGTTGAGAAATATTTTCGCTTTAGGGCCAAATTATCTCTTTATGTATTGCTGTGGACCAGTTTTGGGCGTCCACATAGGTCCATAGGTCACATAGGTCCACATTGGCAATCTGGCAGTTCTGGCGAATTTGGGCCGTTGGAAAAAAGGTCAAAAAATGCGGCAACACTGGCGATTCACACTGGTTTGACAAAATTAAGACTTAAGTAAGACTGTACGGCTGCAGCCTGAAGCCTTCCGTCTGGTGCCGTCGGGCTTCTACTTTTCAAAATAAAAGCTCTGGTCCGCTATGTCGTCAAATTTGGTGTTTTGGTTGTTTAAGTATGTTATAATATGTTTAATATGCAAGCATTTCCATTATATTCTAAGTTGGTGTCTATGAATTGTTCCAGTGTGTGTATTATTTTATTATGCCTGTAAGTGCGCCTCATGCTGCTGGTGCCTCTAACATGAGCCTGGTATTTGCAATTATAAAGCAAATAATGTACCCTGTCTGAAATTGGGCCGGTAAGGGACGGAATTGCCAGGGCCGAATTTTTGTCCCAGTCCGCCCCTGGGCGTCACTATACAGAAAGCTGAGTTTGTTCTGAACATTTAAAATACAGAAACTAAAATTGCAGTAAAACTCCTGCACACTGTCTAACTCGCAAAACATATTAAATGTAATAGTAGAAAGTGTTTCGGTACTGGACCATCATCAGGCAAGACACAGAAACAAAAATGTAAAATAAAACAAAATAATTCCATGAAATTGCAGTTTATATTTTTTTCATTTTTTTTACAGTGAAAGTGAGTGCAATGAATCTGTAGTCATTAAGACTTGCGATGATGGCTGACATCATTGTGTCATTCTGGCTGCTTTAATGAAAGATGAGCAGCGATGCACATCATCCATCCTGATCACAGATTATTACAGAACATTATGACCAGATTATTAAAAGCTACAGATAATCACACCGGTGTCCGTGACGTGAATATTGTGCAGCCTCCTCCCTTGGCATTTCAGCTCTTTCTTCAGACAGATGGTCGTAGACAGAAGTCTTTGAGCGTGCTCGGATCAAACTTTCAACACTTCACACACAACCTGTTCTCACTCCCAACTCGTCAAATGTGTCAGATACAGACGCAAAAATCACCCTTCAGTGTCTGTATGGGACGCACCGGGGCAGAGCAGCAGCTTGACTCGATTGTTTCTGTATTTCCTGTCTTTGTTGATGTCAGACTTTTGAATTGGATGTTTAAGAAGGTGTGGAAACCCAGAATATTATGCTTTACTTTAAGGAAGCCACAATAAAGTTCATAATCAAAAAAATTGGTTTACTTTTATTTCTAACAGTTAAGACCATGGGCGTAATTTACAGGGGGGGATATTTAAAACAAGCCAGTGCAAAAAAAAAATAAAAAAAATAAAAAGAAAACTATTGTAAATTTCCTTTACATAAATAAAGACATTTTCACCATGAATTGATGGAGAAAAATTCAAAAGATAGCAGAAAATAATGTGTTGGACACACAAAATTTCAGTTTTGCTCAAAAGTGGAGATCAGTGTTGAACCCAAAATGACGTCCTCGGTTAAGACGTGTTTAGCGACAGCGGGAACTCTCCAGTTCTGCCCTAAAACAAACAGTTTAACCTCCGCTTGCACCGCATGGAGTGTGTCTCGGAGTTGACAGTCGGCTGCTGCGAGGCTCCGAGTGTGCAGCGTGATGGAGCGCAAGAGACAGAAGCAAAAGAGAAAGTGTGAAGCAAAACGGCGTGAGTGCTCCCGCAGCCCTGTCACACAAACTGAACACCAAAGGGCTCGTTAGGCACGACTTACAGCTCGTTAGTAAACGGGACTTGTTTGCGTGACCATAGGCGGAAATCGCGGGGGGGTCAGGAACCACCCCCATCTGAGGGTTGCCCCCCCCCTAAAAAATTATTAAAAAACATGCTGTGTATTGTAAATGATGTAATATATGTAAAACAATACAAATGTACCTTAAAAACATATTAAGCCCCCCCTTCCTTGGCCCATAATGGTTTGGTCCACTACCTGCTACACACACAAGTCCATTTGGTGGGAACAGCGCTGTTAAGAGAGACAGCGCTAGGTGGGAGAAAACAAAATTGAAATCACTCAGTAACGTTATTTGTGGGACTCCAGTAAGTAGACATGGCCATTTCATTCACTTTAAACATCGGTTGAAGTGATTCTTTTCTCTAATACAGATGATACTGTGTCATTTTAATTTATTCTAAAGTAGTCTTTACAAAAAAACAATGATTTTTCCATGAATCCTCTGTGTTAGCGAACATAACGTTAGCTAGCTTGTTTGGTAGCTTGTTTAATAGCTTGTTGGATAGTTAGTTAGCTACAGGGTTCATACGTTTTGAAAAAAACTGGAAAATTTATGGAATTTGAAAAATACAAATTACAGGCCTGGAAAGGTTTTGGAAACATAAAAAGACCCAGAAAATTTTTGGAAAAGTCATGGAATTTATTTTTTAACACAGCATAATAAGATGTGATTAATGAATGTATTTCACGATATTACGACTCCCACTATGAACCACATAAATTGTCATTAATTTCTTGTTAAACCTCTGAGGGTAAAACTTTAACAGATATTTATTCTTATTGTATAATGTCGACTGACATTTTCAGGAATACACAGTCATGGAAATTTGCCAAAAAGTCATGAAAAGGTCATGGAAAAGTATTGGTTAAAATGCGTATGAACCCTGTAGCTAACTTGCTAATTCCACCCAAAATGCTTTCCAGACTGATCTCATGAAGTGGCGTATGTGTGACACGTCAATTCATATGCCATGATTTGCGTGTTATAAAGACACATACTCGCTATTTCGCGTGTTTATCAACGCCGTTTTGGCCTCCATTGATTTACGTTACCTTGCGATTGCATGTGAATTGACACCGTATGAAAGGCTGAAAATCCGCGGGAGGAGGTTGGTTGGAGTGGCGGATGGGTAAAACACAGGACTTTCACCCAGGAGACCGGGGATTACGTCCCGCGTACGGCGTTTTTTCCTTTGTGTCCCTTGTGGGTTTGTTCTTTTCCTGAAACCAACCCCGTTCTTCTTTTCCTGATCCAAACTGTTTTTTTTCTTTTCAACCCAACCCCCACACGCCACGTGGCTTTAGAAAGACGTTGCAGACTGCAGTCAGCTGTATACAACGTAGACATACGCGCGGACAGTTGAAAATGCATACAGATAACATGCCTCTTGGCTTTAGGAAAGTGGCGTGTATGTTTACGCAAAGTCACGATGTAACGTTGCAGTCATTGGTAACAGAAAATGAGCCGACTGGCTAGTTATTTTTTGCTTTGGTTAGGGTTAGGGGGGGGTTCAGTTCTCTTTTCAGCATCATCCGTATAACTGGAAATAATCACTTCATCCGATGTTTTGAAGTGGATAAAAAAAGCCATGTCAGCCCACTTACTGGAGTTCTACAGCTACACATATCCTCTACAACTGTATAATTTTGGCTGTATTGTTTGTGTCCCCCTTCGAAAATTGCTCCTGAGAAAGTTTATGTTTATTGTCCGCCCCCTCAAAAGTTAGATGAGATTTACGCCCATGTGCGTGACGAATGAAGACACTCTACCTTCATGCATGACTGGCACTTATTTCACTGTACAGAACCCTTCAGGCAGCCAGGCCGCAACCTGATTTATTTTGTGTCGTATTAACTTCACGGTGCTAATGCTGAGCTATGTGAAGAACTGGAGCATACATGACAACGTCACGTTGTTTTTACTTCTGAACAGAGATATTATAATTAAGGAGTTTTTATATCAAGTACACTAGATTACTCCCATCATATTTTGTGTGTGTGTGTGTGTGTGTGTGTGTGTGTGTGTGTGTGAGAGAGAGATATTATAATTAAGGACGTATCATATCAAGTACACTAGATTACTCCCATCATATTTCGTCAGTTGAACTGAGCCACAGGGTAACGACATGGCAGACTATAAAATTTTAGATATCGACGATATCTTTTGCTACGTTCCTTGCTCTCATTCCCCCTGCTCTGGCGTTTCCCCCTCTCATTCCCCCTGCTCTGGCGTTTCCCCCTCTCATTCCCCCTGCTCTGGCGTTTCCCCCTCTCATTCCCCCTGCTCTGGCTAGAAAATACATAAGCGCGCGCGCACACACACGCACAATGACATAATCTCTCAAACAATGCAGACCTTCACACAAAGATACAATCTCTCTCTTTTCTCTTGGTCTCCACACACACACCATACACACACACACACACACACACACACACACACACACACACACACTCACTCACTCACATGCTCACCAACACAAACAGACACAGACACAGACACACACACACACACACACACACACACACACACACACACAGACAAACACTCACACCAACCTCTCCCTCGACTACAGCTGTTATCGAATCATCTCTCTCCTCCTCATGCTTCCATCTCTTCTTCCTTCCCATCCGTCTGCCTTCTCTTCCCTTCCTTCCTTTTCACCTCCTCCCTGTCCTCTATTCCCCATCTTTTCCGCTTCTCTAGAGCTTTGTCCCGTTTCCCTCTTGTTTCCTTCTGCCTTATTTTTCCTTTTCTTTTTCGCCTCTCCTGCGTCCATCCTTCTTTTCCTCTTTCCACCACCACTTACTCCCTGTTTTCCTCTTGTCCCGCTTCTCTTTTACGAACATGTGATCTGTGAATCATTGTGGCACTGCAATCATATATAACATATATATATATTACCTGTGTGTGTGTGTGTGTGTGTGTGTGTGTGTGTGTGTGAGTGTGTGTGTGTGGCTGTCTGTGTGTGTGTGTGTGTGTGTCTGTGTGTCTCTGTGTATATGTGTGTATGTGTGTGTGTGTGTGTGTGTGTGTGTGTGTGTGTCTGTCTGTGTGTGTGTGTGTTTCAGAAAGGTGTGTCAGATGTTTTTTTTCATGTTCTGTGTGAACAGACAAAGTTTGATCTCAACGTGTCTCCCTCTTCTTTTCTTCTTCAAAAAAACTGGTCTCTCTCGTCTTTCTTACGTCTGAAACCCCCCCCCATTCCTCCCTCTCTCTAAAACCCACCACGTCTTTCCCGCCCCTGATCCTCCACTCGGCTTTTACGCGCCGTGCGTAAAGCACTTCACTCGCGTGTCGGTGTCCAGAGCGCGCGGCCACGGACAGCCACCACAGAAACGGAGGGAAGAACGTAACAGGAGAGCCTTCACGCTTTAAAATCCCAAAACTGAAAGCCCTTTTTTTCCCCCACCACTGTTTCCTCCCCGCCGTTGAGGACGGTCGGGATGCCTTTGCACACGGCACACATGGCCGAATGTCCCGGCGGGCTCCGTTGATTCAAAGTGACAGCGGTGTGTGAACATCAGCGCGGCTCTGAGACGGAATTGTGCAATTTGTTTTTTAAAAGAGGGAAAACACAGAGGAGAACTGGTAACCCCAGCTGAGCGGTGAGTGGGACGGACCCGCGAGGACGCAGAGGATCCAAAGGATGGGGATTTAAACTCGCAACCCTTGCAGCTCCATTTTCCTGTGACACCTCCATTCCCATGCGGCTCTTTTCCACGGCTGTCTCAGGGGGGGACGCGCGAGACCGAGAGACGTTGGTGGGGCGGGTGGGTGGGTGGGGGGAAATCTGTGAGACACGGAGAGGTCAGTGTGGCACTCGCACACGCGCACACACTCGCCATAGGATACATGTTTTTGCACGGACACACAGCATCACACGGTACAAAAACAAAAACAAACGCACCGCTGCAGACAGAGACACGTACGCAGATACACACACACACACACACACACACACACACACACACACACACACGCACGCACGCACACACACACACACACACACGCACACACGCACGCACACACACACACACACACACGTGGGAGGCAGCGCACATATACAGTACAGTACACGTGCGTGCAGCGTTTGTGTTTTTGCAATGCACGCACGCGCATATCGGACGACAGGGATGTACAGTACGTCCTGTGCGCGTGCACATGTGGGAAACGTGTGATGAAAAACACGTATCCCCAAGTTTAGTGGGTTTGTTTGAATTGTTATTGGGTCATACATAGGGAGTACATTCAAGTGTTTGTGTGTGTGTGTGTGTGTGTGTGTGGTGGGGAGAGAGGGGGGGCGTAGATTTCCCCCCTCCCCCCTTAAAAAAATGTGAAAGACAACCCAAAAGAAGAAAATATAACCATTCAGGGGACTCAAAACGTGTATCATTCTCACCTGTATATATGTTTTCCCAACGATTTTGGGCGTAATTTCCACTGGGGTCAGAGGGGGTGGGCAAAAAATAAGTACAGGATAGTATCACACACACACACACACACACACACACACACACACACACACACACACACGTCTGTGTCAATGCTGTATCGATATTGATCTATTATTATTATTATATATGTGTTGGTCAGTTTGTCTGCTTGACAATCCCGTTTTGCAGCAATACAATTGTGAGATGAACAAACAGAGAAATGTATCTTTTTAGATGAAACACATGTTGACAAATTAAGTTGTAAAAAATAAAAAATAAAAACGGGTTAAATTGCAACAATATCGCGGAATCTCAATAATATCGTATGGTGATGATATCGTATCGTGAGGCCTCTGCTGATTCCCATTACAAGTGATGGACTGGCCATCTGGAATTTGGGCAAATGCCAGAAGGGCCGCCCCCCACCCGCCCCCTTTGTCTTTGGTTAATTTTGATAAGTTATTTAATGAATGCAGCCACACATATTTCCAGATTGTACTGCGGCGAGGTGCGTAGGAAAGATACACTCGGAAGGCAGAGTTACTCATTTCCAAGCTCAGTTATTGACAAAAAAATAGGGCCGGTGTGTTTCAAATGCTAGGGCTGTTTTTTGTTTTGTTCCCAGTCCGTCACTGCCTATTACTGATTCTTTCTGGCAGAATTCATCATTGTGATCAAAGTGAATTATTTCCTGGATTTTGCATTGCCATTGTCCCTATAATGTATGTAGAAATACAGGGAATGGGATTCATGGCTGTTCCTCTCTTCCTCCCCCCTGCCCCCTCCTCACCAACTTCTCAAACAAAAGTTACACCCTTGGATATAGGACACCCCTATAGTAGCAAATGTCGAGATCTATAAACGGTCTGATGTCTCTTATGTAGATGTAACCCTTGTGTTGTGAATGAATGAACATTTTTTTGACATCTTTGACATTTTTGTCACTTATTTTACTGTTTTTTGGAAATTTTTTGTCTCTTTTCAACGTTTTTTTCAACGTTTTTGTAGCATTGTTCAATGTTTTTGGCGCCCCCCCCCCACACTACCACCAGTGTACACTAACAACAACTTATTACCACTATTTTTGGAATTTCTGGTCACTAAACCTTATATAATATAGCCTATGAAATTATATCTCACTTTTGAGTTAAAAAAGCAGAAAGTATGAATTATTTTGACTAATATTTAAGATCAGAGGATGTTGATGGATAATTACAGACTCAGAATAATGCTATGAAATTGAATAAAACCCAAAAGTCAGTGATAGTAGTGAACTGATCCTTACTTTGACTTGTGAAGAGCGTTTCATGGAACCATCCGTCTGGTTGAAAGAAATCCAAAATTCTGCTACAGAAACTTAAAAAAAACGGGTCAAATTTGACCCAGAAAACAACATGAGGGTTACAGTGTCATTCTCTAACAGATATGTTGTTGTTGACATGTTTGGAATATGCAGGAAGTTTTTGAATATTACAGGAGAATCCTAGTTTTATTTTACATAAATAAAGACATTTTGCACCATCTATTTTTTTGCAAAAAAAACTTCAGAATGCAGGAAATCAAAGTGTTTGATGCTCAAAAGTTTACTGGGGGACGACCCCCTCGAATTACATCAATTTGGGATTTTATGAAGCAATATAGAATAATTCAATTTTTTTTTAAACCCAGCCCTGGACATGAATCACAAAATAACACGAGCACGCTCTAAAAAAAAGTAAACTAAAAAACTAGTAAACTAGTAAACTACACACAGACTCCAATTCTGAATATATATATATATATATATATATATATATATGTACGACGATAGTGCGTGATAGTATTCTATACATACTGTAGGTAGAACAAGGGTAATATATTGTATATTTTGACAAAAATTGACTTAAAAAACGTTTTAAATATCATTTTGATAGAGCATGGCCATCACCGAGATCAAAGTACAACACTTTGGAGAAACGTGGTTTCCACAGTCAAGGATTTACTGCTGTTAAATGAGCGAGAAACAGAGAGAGAGAGAGAGAGACACACACACACACACACACACACATAGCCGCTCTTCTTATCCTCTCCATGATAAGGGCAAGCGAGAGGACGCTGTGTAAATATTAGACCATCATTTACAGCAGAAACGCTCTCAATGATTTGCTCCGTAACTGATTCCCAATCATCAGCCTGAACGTGTGTGTGCGTTTGTGGCAGAGATGCCGACTCCAGACTTGGTGACTCGGACTCTAGTCGCCTTTTTGATGACTTGCGACTTCAAAAGTAGAGGGGAATCGAGCTTTTGCGGTAGGTGCTCCCATCCTCCGGAATAGCCTTCCATTGTATTTTCGAGAGGCGCAGACTGTATGTACTTTTAAGTCCTTACTAAAGATGTACTCTGGACTTTTGGTCCTAGCTGAGAGGGGGCGTCAAATGTCTTGTAATGTGTTGTGTTGTTTCGTGTTATTTGTAACTATTTATTTTTACGTGATCATTTTGCATATGAAATTCGGTCTTGTTCAGCACATTGGTCAACCATAGGGCTGCAAGATATGAGGATAATATCTAATTGCGATTATTTTGACCGATGTTGCAATTGCGATATGATGCGCGATATTGGAGGGGATGATCATTTTTGTATCATTCTCATTTTCATTACAAAATATTAAAATACAATAAAAATTAAAATGATTTTGCGAGGATCTGTACCAAAAAAAGATGTTTTCTTGAGTCTGTTGGATACGATTTGTAGGCCGGGACATCTCTGCAGCACCACAATACCACAATATATTTTGCCTTCAACAAATATTGCGCCCCCCCTGCGATTTGGATATTGCATTAGTCCATATTGCGATTTAGATTAAATTGCGATCAATTGTGCAGCCCTAGTCAACCACAGTTGTTTATGCTATATACATATATTTGACATTGACAAAGAATAAATTGACATGCAGAAAAGTAGTTTAGCCCAGTTGGCAAGTGTCTATTTTTCCAACGAGGGCCCGGCTGGGGGCCAGTCACAGGCTGATGGCAGGATTAATATAGAGCCCAAAAGTTTCTGTAATAACAGAAACATCGAAAGAATTAAAAAAAGTTAAAACACAGCTTCCATAGGGCCAGTGGTGTCTAATGTATTGTAGTGGGTAAACTACTGTGTATATATATATATATATATATATATATATATATATATATATATATATATATATATTGATATAGAAATAGAAAAATATAAATCTGCCTTTGGGGGAGGGGGGCCCATATCATAGTGGGGGGTCTGGTTGTCCTCCCCCTGGGAAGTTTTGAGCATCAACGACTTCATTTCCTCCATTCGGATACACTTTTATGCACCAATTTACGGTGGAAATACCTTTATTTAGCCTATGTGAAAAAGAAAAACACAGATGACAATTCAAAATATAACAAAGATATAATAGAAAGTATGTTGTTGTTGGGCATTTTTAAGTGGGTATATGGAAATCCTGGAGCTTTCTTAGTGGGTATACTGCGTATACCTGTGTATCACGTAGACTACACCACTGTAGGGCCGCACATTAAGTCAGTGCTAAAAGCTAACTGGAGATTTAAACATATGACTACCTTTAAGTTTTCTACTAAGCCACCCCACTGTGACTGTAGTTTAAAAAAACGTCTTAAAAATACATGGATATTGTCCAACCCCCCTCAATGGCTTAGTTAGCTGGTCGGGGTACATCTTCATTCCACAAAATAACTCCATGAATTTTGCTTTAGACTTTGGACCAAATGACTTGAGACTTACTTGGGACTTGAACAAAGAGGACTTGGTCACAACACTGGTTTTGTAGACAACTATTAGTAGTTGTTGGAGCCATTATACAACTTTGTTTTGTTTATATATCACGTTGGAGATGCTAATGAATCTGTTTTATGTTTGGAGCACTGGATGGAGCATTGCCTTTGGGAAGGCATATACGTACTTAACAGCCAGGGATACACAGGTGTGTGGCTAGAGGGAAATGCACACAGCTTTTCACCGTGTCAGGTTTGTGTGTTATTGTTTGATTCTTGTGCAAAAGACAATGAATGGAACTAAGCCAGAAATGAAATGAGATGGATTGTATTGCTCGTGCTACGGTGAGCAGGCCATCAGGAAAAATAAATGGGTCACAGCACCGAAATGCGGACAGATTGTGGACATTGATTATTGGCACACAAAACACGTATCCAAGCAAGTTATTCCCTGGTCCCACCTCATTGGCTTAATGTAGGAGTTGGTAAAAGACTCTACAGTAGTAGTATTACCTGCAGAAATAAAGTTTTTCAGACTTTTGAGCTTTTATCGGAGCATAGAGCAGAGAAAAGTTCAGATCTGTGTGTTTGACTGTAATGAAGATTAAAGATCAGACAGGAAATAGCCTGAATTCAATTTCAATTCGAAGCATTATCTCAAAAAAATCTGAGGAGTAATGAGGCATGGTATTTCTCTCTCCGAGCTGACAGCTGGTGACCCACTTCTTATAATGTATCGCTCTGACCAAATTTTAATATCTTCGCCCGTCACATGCTGAGCTTTTCTTCTCCAAATTGAATCCATAACTCAGAGGGTTGGAGAGATTATTGTGTGGATGATATTGCAGTTTATCCAGAAACTCGTCATCTGTTGTCATGCTTTCTGAGTGGACGTGGCAGTTTTCTCCTAGCTGTTTAATTCAAAAACCTTCGATACAAAAAAAGTCATTTTTTTGCACTGAGTTTGGTGTAAGTTGTGTCTTTTAGAAACTTCTCTTTAATGTTGCAATCGCCTGTAAGAACATGTTTGATGCTGCCGTAGATGGCCGAGTATGTGACTCAGAGGGTTGGAGAGATTATTGTGTGGATGATATTGCATGTTTTAAGGAACTTGTCATGTCATGCTTTCCGAGATGTGTGGTCAAATTTGAAAACTTTAAATACAAAAAAGTCATTTTTTTGTCTTACGGTAATGTTATTTTTCACAAATTCCAGCACATTTCTAAAACTACTTTTTACAACTTGTTGACTTACTTTAATTTAAATAAAAAAGTAAATTAAATACATTCTGCTAAGATATTATTGTAGCTTAACTTGTGCTAAATAGTAACAGACATGGTACTTTGAAAAGACAGCTTAGATTTTTTTAAATTGACAACATATATCAGAGCATGCGAAAATCATTAGTGTCTAAAAAAAAAACCCTCAGACATCAGAGGGTCTGAAGTTCTCTTCAATGTGGCAAACGTCCGTAAGAACATGTTTGATGCTGCTGTTTTTGGCCGAGTATGTGCACGAAATATTGTCCTCTATCATCAAGAAAAACTCAACAATCAATGTCAAAACAATTTCTTCACAACTTCTGTAAGGTTCAGGCTCTGTAAGGTTCTGTTGGGTTAAAACAAAGTTTGTTACGTAACTTAGTTTAAGAGATATTTTGCTGATTTAAATCCAGCTCTGTGCCATGGCAGTGTAGGCAGTTTTTGCAGATGAACGATGTCTGACCCCCCCTCACTTTTTAAAATCCCATTTGTGTCCCCTCCCTCTTGGACGTTCCTGTAGATCAATGATTCCAAACCAGGGGTATGTGAACCCCAGAGGGTACTTCTGCTGTTGCCAGGGGGTACATGGAAAGATTGTAGAGCAGCTCAACTAATTTGATTGAAAAAAATAGAAATTACACTTTGATTGGAAAAATAAATCACATGTTAAAAATGAAATTAACTGTAACACCTAAACACAACATGTTGTAGTTATGTAGGAGTGAAAACTAGTTAGCATGCGAGCACAGATTAGCTAAAAGTAATAAATAAATGGTAGAAATAACTAGCTCAAAGTAATGACAGTTTAAATGATTAGCTAAGCTTGAAATAGTTGGCTAATGGTTGAAATAGTTGGCTAACGTTTGAAATACTTGGCTAACGGTTGAAATAGTTGGCTAATGTTTGAAATACTTGGCTAATGGTTGAAATAGCTAAAAGTTAAAATAATTAGCTAACGGTGGAAATAGTTGGCTAATGGTTGAAATAGCTAAAGGTTGAAATAGCTAACGGTTAAAATATGTTGGAATTGGTGGAGATTATTTAGTTTAAAGTTGAAAGAGTTAGCTAAAAGTACTGGGTTAAAGTAAGTTGTTTGGAACTGCTGACAAATTAGAGACATCTGAAAAACGATAAGAAGACACAACCACACAGATTTGTCTGTAAGGACTTGTACCCCTGAGATACAAAATGGAAATAGCCAAGTAAAGTTCAAGTATACGTCAAAACGATGCTTTCAGCAGATCAGTTGTGGAGTAAAGCCTGACTGGTGTTCCACAGGTGTTAATTTTTAAATACATGCATTTTATTGGCAGTTAAGCAAAAGATAATCATACAGACTAGATAATTTTGTTACAGATACAGAAAGTAGCCTTTCGTTACCTAATTTTGTTGGCAGCTGTTATAATACTGATGTTTAACATACACATCACTTTTTTATTACTGATTGGTTAATATTATATTTATCTTTTGCAGTTTTAAATGTCATATTCAAAACATATCCTCTAACAGTTCGTATGATTTCTTACAAAAAGTTATGCAAAATGTTTCTTGCATTTTCCTACGACTGTCCAGCAACATGAGCGATAAGTGCCCCTGCAGTGCAGAACCTGTTTAGGCAACAAAACTACTTGCTTAGGTTTGAGAAAAAAGATTGTAGTTTGGGTTAAAACAAGTTTGTTAGTTAACTTAGTTATAGAGATAATTTGCTGATTTAAATCCAGCTCTGTGCCATGGTA